>NC_134267.1:27206327-27510161 GCF_031893055.1 Leptodactylus fuscus | reverse complement strand
AAACTGAGCTCCACCATATACAGAGCTCCACCATATACAGCGCTCCACCAAACTGAGCTCCACCATATACAGCGCTCCACCTAACTGAGCTCCACCATATACAGAGCTCCACCATATACAGCGCTCCACCAAACTGAGCTCCACCATATACAGCGCTCCACCTAACTGAGCTCCACCATATACAGCGCTCCACCTAACTGAGCCCCACTGCATACAGAGCTCCACCAAACTGAGCTCCACCATATACAGAGCTCCACCACACTCAGCTCCACCACATGCAGTCCTCCACCAAACTGAGCCCCACTGCATACAGAGTTCCACCAAACTGAGCCCCACTTACTAGATCCTTCCAGATAAGGGGACAACAAAACGACACCGCATCTGTGAGACTGACATGTTACAATTTAGTGTTGTAACGGAGGGATATGGGCATGGCCAGAGCCCCCAGACCACCATGATAGCGATCGGGGAAGGCCTGGCACCCCGCCCACTAAACCTATTGTTAATGGATCCATTAGATGCCAGCCCAGTGGAGGTGACTAAAAAAAAAAAAACACTTATACTCACCTCTCCTGGGCTCAGTATCCTCTCCGGGGGTCTACAGGCCTGCGTAATGACTTCATCGCGCCCCACGTGACCCGTTGAGGCCCAAACACAGGCGCCAGTAGTGAAGTCTGTGGTGAGTTTGATTGTTGCCATGCAGAAAAGGACCAAGGAAGATGCTGCTGACAGCTGGACAGAGTGAGGATGCCCAGGAGAGGTGAGTATAAGGATTTTTTATTCTTAATCACATCTCCTGAGGTGACTACAAAGTGTAGTAAAAGTACCGGGGGGGGGCATTGAGGAGCATGTAATACTATGTGAGGGCCACTGTGGAGCATATCATACTATATAGGGGCCATTCTGGAGCGTATTATACTGTGTGTGGGCCACTGGGGAGCATATTATATTGTGTGGGACCACTGTGGAGCATATAATACTGTCTGGTGGCCACTTCACTGCATATTATACTGTGCAGGGGTCACTGTGGAGCATATAATAGTGTACCAGTATTGTTTACATGTCAGGTATGTCACAAACATACAGGGATAACAGTTTATTAGTAGAGATGAGCGAACACTGTTCGGATCAGCCGATCCGAACAGCACACACCTATAGAAATGAATGGAAGCACCTGTGACGCTGGCCGGCCTCCAGCAAAGTCAGCGTCACAGGTGCTTCCATTCATTTCTATGGGGTGCGTGCTGTTCGGATTGGCTGATCCGAACAGTGTTCGCTCATCTCTATTTATTAGCTTTAATGTTACAAAGGACTGACTGCAGGTAACATCTTCTACATTATCTGTACTCAGAGAGTTAAAAGAGAAAATAATTTTTTTTCCAGCACTAGGAAAATTGGTTAAATAATTATAAAACTTAACTTTTAATGTTAATATATGTCACAAGAAAATATAAAATTCAAAAAATACAAAAAGGGAAGAAAAACATCCAGAAACCGTATAGGTGACAGAAGGATAAAAAAATAAACACTACATGCTAAATCTAGTTCTGCTTACGCGTTTCAAGGCCTGCGCTTCTTAGTCATAGCACTAGATCTATTCTCATCAGGTTTTCCCCGCAGCTCTTGTATTACTTGGATATATGTGAACCCTCGGATATAATGAACTGATTTTCTATTCGGGTCAGGGTCACAATAGAATTCAGATTTTTCAGGTGGATTCAGCAGAACTAGAGATAAGATAATGACTCCAAACATTTATTTAAAGCAAACGAGAGAACAATCAGATATTCACCTGCAATTTGTGGTGGTAATTTCCTCGGGGAGACGCCTGTTAAACACTTTATTGATTTACAACGTCCGAATAATGATGTACACAGCGAGCAGTTCATTACGGGGGACAAAGCCGCTCCACCGGCGCAATTAGAGCCGCCACACCGAGCCGGGGCCGTGTACATTCCATCATACTGATCTAAGGAGCGAGGGGCCTGGGCAACAAGAAGCTCCCCGGAGAGGAGAGAATGAAAGACTGTGCGGGTGTGTATTTATAAATATATCTACTGTACAACACAGGGCTGAATACAGGCAACAGGGTAAGAGGTAGTGATAGATACAAAGGAGGAAAACTCCCAACATCCACCATTAATAGCAGAAATCACTGTAAGAAAAATCAATGGACCCATTTACTGATGATAGTACCTGTGAAAGAGTGCCTCCTATATGCAAGAATATAACTACTATAATACTGCCCCCTATGTACAAGAATATAACTACTATAATACTGCTCCTATGTACAAGAATATAACTACTATAATACTGCCCCCTATGTACAAGAATATAACTACTATAATACTACCTCCTATGTACAAGAATATAACTACTATAATACTGCTTATATGTACAGGAATATAACTACTATAATACTGCTCCCATGTACAAGAATATAAATACTATAATACTGCTCCTATGTACAAGAATATAACTACTATAATACTGCTCCTATGTACAAAAATATAAGTACTATAATACTGCTCCTATGTACAAGAATATAACTACTATAATACTACTCCTATGTACAAGAATATAACTACTATAATACTACCTCCTATGTACAGGAATATAACTATTATAATACTACCTCCTATGTACAAGAATATAACTACTATAATACTACCTCCTATGTACAGGAATATAACTACTATAATACTGCTCCTATGTACAAGAATATAACTACTATAATACTGCTCCTATGTACAAGAATATAACTGCTATAATACTGCCCCCTATGTACAAGAATATAACTACTATAATACTACTCCTATGTACAAGAATATAACTACTATAATACTGCCCCTATGTACAAGAATATAACTACTATAACACTTCCGCCTATGTACAAGAATATACCGTAACTACTATAATACCACCGCCTATGTACAAGAATATAACTACTATAATACTACTCCTATGTACAAGAATATAACTACTATAATACTACGCCTATGTACAAGAATATAACTACTATAATACTGCTCCTATGTACAAGAATATAACTACTATAATACTGCTACTATGTACAAGAATATAACTACTATAATACTGCTACTATGTACAAGAATATAACTACTATAATACTACTCCTATGTACAAGAATATAACTACTATAATACTACCTCCTATGTACAGGAATATAACTACTATAATACTGCTCCTATGTACAAGAATATAACTACTATAATACGGCTGTTATGTACAAGAATATAACTACTGTAATACTACTCCTATGTACAAGAATATAACTACTATAATACTACTCCTATGTACAAGAATATAACTACTATAACACTTCCGCCTATGTACAAGAATATACCGTAACTACTATAATACCACCGCCTATGTACAAGAATATAACTACTATAATACTGCTCCTATGTACAAGAATATAACTACTATAATACCACCGCCTATGTACAAGAATATAACTACTATAATACTACTCCTATGTACAAGAATATAACTACTATAATACTACTCCTATGTACAAGAATATAACTACTATAATACTACCTCCTATGTACAGGAATATAACTACTATAATACTGCTCCTATGTACAAGAATATAACTACTATAATACGGCTGTAATGTACAAGAATATAACTACTGTAATACTACTCCTATGTACAAGAATATAACTACTATAATACTACTCCTATGTACAAGAATATAACTACTATAACACTTCCGCCTATGTACAAGAATATACCGTAACTACTATAATACCACCGCCTATGTACAAGAATATAACTACTATAATACTGCTCCTATGTACAAGAATATAACTACTATAATACCACCGCCTATGTACAAGAATATAACTACTATAATACTGCTCCTATGTACAAGAATATAACTACTATAATACTACTCCTATGTACAAGAATATAACTACTATAATACTACTCCTATGTACAAGAATATAACTACTATAATACTACTCCTATGTACAAGAATATAACTACTATAATACTACTCCTATGTACAAGAATATAACTACTATAATACTACTCCTATGTACAAGAATATAACTACTATAATACTGCTCCTATGTACAAGAATATAACTACTACAATACTACTCCTATGTACAAGAATATAACTACTATAATACTGCTCCTATGTACAAGAATATAACTACTATAATACTATTCCTATGTACAAGAATATAACTACTATAATACTGCTCCTATGTACAAGAATATAACTACTATAATACTACTATGTACAAGAATATAACTACTATAATACTGCTCCTATGTACAAGAATATAACTACTATAATACTATTCCTATGTACAAGAATATAACTACTGTAATACTACTCCTATGTACAAGAATATAACTACTATAATACTACTCCTATGTACAAGAATATAACTACTATAACACTTCCGCCTATGTACAAGAATATACCGTAACTACTATAATACCACCGCCTATGTACAAGAATATAACTACTATAATACTGCTCCTATGTACAAGAATATAACTACTATAATACCACCGCCTATGTACAAGAATATAACTACTATAATACTGCTCCTATGTACAAGAATATAACTACTATAATACTACCTCCTATGTACAAGAATATAACTACTATAATACTACTCCTATGTACAAGAATATAACTACTATAATACTACTCCTATGTACAAGAATATAACTACTATAATACTACTCCTATGTACAAGAATATAACTACTATAATACTACTCCTATGTACAAGAATATAACTACTATAATACTACTCCTATGTACAAGAATATAACTACTATAATACTACTCCTATGTACAAGAATATAACTACTATAATACTACTCCTATGTACAAGAATATAACTACTATAATACTGCTCCTATGTACAAGAATATAACTACTATAATACTACTCCTATGTACAAGAATATAACTACTATAATACTGCTCCTATGTACAAGAATATAACTACTATAATACTACTATGTACAAGAATATAACTACTATAATACTGCTCCTATGTACAAGAATATAACTACTATAATACTATTCCTATGTACAAGAATATAACTACTATAATACTATTCCTATGTACAAGAATATAACTACTATAATACTGCTCCTATGTACAAGAATATAACTACTATAATACTACTCCTATGTACAAGAATATAACTACTATAATACTACTCCTATGTACAAGAATATAACTACTATAATACTACTCCTATGTACAAGAATATAACTACTATAATACTACTCCTATGTACAAGAATATAACTACTATAATACTACTCCTATGTACAAGAATATAACTACTATAATACTACTCCTATGTACAAGAATATAACTACTATAATACTACTCCTATGTACAAGAATATAACTACTATAATACTGCTCCTATGTACAAGAATATAACTACTATAATACTACTCCTATGTACAAGAATATAACTACTATAATACTGCTCCTATGTACAAGAATATAACTACTATAATACTACTATGTACAAGAATATAACTACTATAATACTGCTCCTATGTACAAGAATATAACTACTATAATACTATTCCTATGTACAAGAATATAACTACTATAATACTATTCCTATGTACAAGAATATAACTACTATAATACTGCTCCTATGTACAAGAATATAACTACTATAATACTACTATGTACAAGAATATAACTACTATAATACTGCCCTCTATGTAGTTCTGCCCCTTTATTGCGGTACATCTTCTGCTCTTTCCATACTTCTATACTATGTAGCAGCTGTCAGGTGTTCTCTCCTTCCTCTACATGGTTAATCCTGAGCAGTCTCTTGTACGCGCCGCGGTATTATGTATTCTGCCTGGGTTACATCGGCTCCTTTAGGGAACCGTCCATGCCAGCTGCATTATAGGTAATTTGCATAATAATCTTGTGAAGTTTCCCCACCAGCCGCGCCATAAGATCCACAGTTATTGTAGGAGTCTTCGGGGGGATCTGCCATATAACAAGCTGCTTGACAGATCTGTAAAGACAACTATTATCTCGCTGCTTTCTGTGACTTGTTTGACATTAACTAAAGTAAGATTCTGTAATCTGACCAGGGGCATACACTAATGAGGGAGGGGCAAATCAATATGGTCCCCTCCTGGTGCAGCCCCCTTATCCGCTCCCTCAGTATCACCGGGGGTCAAGCAAATCAATGATCTAGAAATAACAAGAATGACTTCTCCATTGATTGTCAAGTGAGAGGATCAGCAGTGGAAGCAGTCTGTAATATGTAGTGTTTAGTATGTAGTGTATTGTCTGTGGTCTTTAGTGTATTGTCTGTAGTATGTGGTCTGTAGTGTGTAGTATGTGGTCTGTAGCATGTAGTATGTGGTCTGTAGTGTGTAGTATGTGGTCTGTAGCATGTAGTATGTGGTCTGTAGTGTGTAGTCTGTGGTGTTTAGTCTTTGGTATGTGTAGTCTGTATTCTGTGGTCTGTGACTAAAGAGAGAAATTTTCTTCTATTGTCAGCTTGATGGAAATAGGGACCGTACTGGGGGGTCTACACTGCTGTTACTCAGTAGAAGGACTGTAGTCATGGGTCTACTCTCCCGTTATTCTGTACGAGGGGGGTCTACTCTCCTGTTACTCAGTACTAGGACAGTAGTGGGAGTCTACACTACTGTTACCCAGTAGTAGGGGTCTATACTGTTGTTACTCAATAGTCATGGGGTGTACACTATTATTAGTTAGTAATGGGGGTCTACTCTGCTGTTACTCAGTAGTGGGGGTCTACTCTGCCGTTTCTCAGTAGTGGGGGTCTACTCTGCTGTTTCTCAGTAGTGGGGGTTTACTCTGCTGTTACTCAGTAGTGGGGGGGGGTCTACACAGTTGTTAGTCAGTAGTGGGGGGTCTACACTGCCTTTACTCAGTAGTGGGGGTCTACTCTGCTGTTACTTAGTAGTGCGGGGTCTACACTGCTGTCACTCAGTAGTGGGGGTCTACTCTGCTGTTAGTAGTGAGAGTCTACTCTGCATTTACTCTGTAGTGGGGTTTACTCTGCTGTTAGTCAGTAGTGGGGGGGGGTCTACACTGCCTTTACTCAGTAGTGGGGGTCTACACTGTTGTTACTCAGTATTGGAGGGTCTACACAGTTGTTACTCAGTAGTGTGGAGGGGTCTACACTGTTGGTTCTCAGTAGTGGGGGTGTACACTGTTGTTACTTAGTAGTAGGGGGTGTACACAATTGTTACTCAGTAGTGGGGGGTGTACACTGTTGTTACTCAGTAGTGGGGGGTGTACACAATTGTTACTCAGTAGTGGGGGGTGTACACTGTTGTTACTAAGTAGTGGGGGTTTACACTGTTGTTACTCAGTAGTGGTGTATATACTGTTGTTACTCAATAGTGGGGGTTTACACTGTTGTTACTCAGTAGTGTGGGGGATCTTCACTGTTGTTACTTAGTAGTGGTGTATATACTGTTGTTACTCAATAGTGGGGGTTTACACTGTTGTTACTCAGTAGTGTGGGGGATCTTCACTGTTGTTACTTAGTAGTGTGGGGGGTTCTACACTGCTGTCTCTTCATGTTCTTCCTCCTTCTTTCCACCTGGGACATGATGAATGGTTCTTCTCCATTCGCAGGCCCTGCAGTGGACTTTGCATCGGAGCTTCAGACCATTCCTCTGCCTTTTGCTGTCTATGGTGCACCAGGACGCAGTCGTCCATAAACAGATCCTCTGCTCTGCACTATTCACACTGGGCTACAAGGAAACCAGCGCTGTCCTACCGGTGGATGATACCAGAGAGCAGTGCAGATAATGGCGGTTTGACTCCTTCACTCCTCCAGACGCACACTCGGCTCTGCTATGTTTATATACTGATAGAATCAGCCACCATGGCAGACAGTGTGATCGTACAGACAGGTTCCAACAAGCCTTGTGTATAATGATTGTATAGAGGGACCTCGGCTACGTCACTGTTCACACCATCCATCCTGGGGCATTAGCGCTCGCCTGTCACACCGGCAGCTGTGAGATTGATGCCGGCTCAGAACTGGCTGCAGGTTAATGAATTATTCACATGTATTTCTAGATGCGATCTCCTCTACATAGTGTGTACAGGTACCTGACGCCGGCTGGGAGGAGCCGTCATGTCCGTAATATAAGCCGGAGATTTCTGTCCAGATCCCTTACACGGCCTGTTATATACATACATACATATATATATATATATATATATATATATATATATATACACAGTACAGACCAAAAGTTTGCACGCACCTTCTCATTCAAATAATTTTCTGTATTTTCATGATTATGACAATTGTAGATTCACACTGAAGGCATCAAAACTATGAAGTAACACATGTGGAATTATATACTTAACAAAAAAGTGTGAAAGAACTGAACATATCTCTTATATTTCGGTTCTTGAAAGTAGCCACCTTTTTCTTTGATTCCTGCTTTGCACACTCTTGGCATTCTCTTAATGAGCTTCAAGAGGTAGTCACCAGGAATGGTTTTCACTTCACAGCTGTGCCCTGTCAGGTTTAATAAGTGGGATTTCTTGCCTTCTAAATGGGGTTGGGACCATCAGTTGTGTTGTGCAGAAGTCAAGTGGATACACAGCTGATAGTCCTACTGAATAGACTGCTAGAATTTGTATTATGGCAAGAAAAAAGCAGCGAAGTAAAGAAAAACGAGTGGCCATCATTACTTGAAGAAATGAAGGTCAGTCAGTCTGAAAAATTGGGAAAACTTTGAAAGTGTCCCCAAGTGCAGTTGCAAAAACAATCAAGCGCTACAAAGAAACTGGCTCACATGAGGACGCCCCAAGAAAGGAAGACCAAGAGTCACCTCTGCTGCGGAGGATAAGTTCATCAGAGTCACCAGCCTCAGAAATCGCAGGTTACCAGCAGCTCAGATTAGAGAGCAGGTCAATGCCACACAGAGTTCTAGCAGCAGACACGTCTCTACAACAACTGGTAAGAGGAGGCTTTGTGCAGCAGGACTTCATGGTAAAATAGCTGCTAGAAAACCACTGCTAAGGACAGGCAACAAGAAGAAGAGACCACAAGGAATGGACATTAGACCAGTGGAAATCTGTGCTTTGGTCTGTTGAGTCCAAATTTGAGATCTTTGGTTCCAACCACCGTGTCTTTGTGCGACGCAGAAAAGGTGAACGAATGGACTCTACATGCCTGGTTCCCACCGTGAAGCATGGAGGAGGAGGTGCGATGGTGTGGGGGTGCCAAGCTGGTGACACTGTTGGGGATGTATTCAAATTTGAAGGTGTACTGAACCAGCATGGCTACCACAGCATTTTGCAGCGGCATGCTATTCCATCCGGTTTGCGTTTAGTTGGACCATCATTTATTTTTCAACAGGACAATGACCCCAAACACACCTCCAGGCTGTGTAAGGGCTGTGTGACCAAGAAGGAGAGTGATGGGATGCTACGCCAGATTACCTGGCCTCCACAGTCACCAGACCTGAACCCAATCCAGATGGTTTGGGGTGAGCTGGACCGCAGAGTGAAGGCAAAAGGGCCAACAAGTGCTAAGCATCTCTGGGAACTCCTTCAAGACTGTTAGAAGACCATTTCCGGTGACTACCTCTTGAAGCTCATCAAGAGAATGCCAAGAGTGTGCAAAGCAGTAACCAAAGTAAAAGGTGGCTACTTTGAAGAACCGAAATATAAGAGATATGTTCAGTTCTTTCACACTTTTTTGTTAAGTATATAATTCCACATGTGTTACTTCATAGTTTTGATGCCTTCAGTGTGAATCTACAATTATCATAGTCATGTAAATACAGAAAACTCTGAATGAAAAGGTGTGTCCAAACTTTTGCTCTGTACTATATATATATATATATATATATATATATATATATATATATATATAGGCACATATCTATTATATGATGTCACATGTAGATTGGATATCACCACTTGTATGAGCTGCCAATCAGCTGCTTGTCATTAACCCTCTGGCTATCAGTGATAATGGAATGATGATATTCAGTTTTACAGCATGCTGTAAAACAAGTGGCCACCCCTGTGCTGACATCTAGTGGATAGTGCAAAAACTGCAATATGCCACTTTCTTAAGGTGGTCGTCCTTTCAATCTTAAGGAGATCATCTTCTTCTTGGTTCTTTAAAGTTCTCTCTAGTGTTGCTGGAGCGACTTTGTCTCGCCATTCCTGAGGATTCGGATTAGACCATAATCTATACATTGTTTTGTGAGCTGCCTCATCATTGTAGTCAGGGTCATAGGGCTGAGGGTGCATGTCCTCAGGGGTGATGTGTTTTGGAAGGTGTACCTCACTATGTCACCATCAGAGGAGGGGTACCTATGTATGCCCTGTGTGTGCTGAGTCAGCAATCACCTCCCTGGAGTTGCCACCTCCAATAATGTAATATACAGCCTAATAATTTGGTATTAAGAGGACCTTCATCCACCCCGTCAGATCCAATTTTTTGCATCCATCGCCCTCCCTCCACTGATTCCAGAGCAGTTTTTTTTTCTTTAGCCCCCCCACCATTCCTGAGCAATTTACACCTAATCTGCTCTCTACTGTCAGGTGGGGGTCCCAGACTATCTACTTCAGTCCATCCCTGCCAGACACTAGAGAACTGAAATAGCAGATTGGATGCTGAAATGAACAGCTCTGATTGCTCGGGGGTGGTAGGGGCTACAGGAAAAAATGTAGCTGTACTGGAATCATTGGAGCAGAGTCTATTCTGGATCTGATGGAGCAGAGTCTATTCTGGATCTGATGGAGCAGAGTCTATTCTGGATCTGATGGAGCAGAGTCTATTCTGGAGCTGATGGACTGGGATCTATTCTGGAGGTGATGAAGCGGAGTCTGTTCTGGAGCTGATGGACTGGGATCTATTCTGGATTTGATGGAGCAGAGCCTACTCTGGATCTGATGGATCGGAGTCTATTCTGGAGCTGATGGAGTGTAGTCTATTCTGGAGCTGATGGACTGGGATCAATTCTGGAGGTGATGAAGCGGAGTCTATTCTGGAGCTGATGGACTGGGATCTATTCTGGACGCGATGGAGCAGGGGTCTATTCTAGAGCTGATAATGTTGTATCTATTCTGCAGCTGGTTAAGCAGAGTCTATTCTGGAGCTGATAAAGCGGAGTCTTTCCTGGAACTGATGGCATTGAATCTATTGTGGAATTGATGGAGTCAAGTCTATTTCTGGAGCTGATGTAGCGGAGTCTATTCTGGAGCTGATGGAAAGGGGTGTATTCTGGAGCTGATAGAGCAGAGTCTATTCTGGAGATGATGGAATTGAATGCATTCTGGAGCTGATGGCCTGAGGGTGTATTCTGGAGCTGATGGAGTGGGGTGTATTCTGGAGCTGATGGAGTGGGTTGTATTCTGGAGCTGATGGCCTGAGGGTGTATTCTGGAGCTGATGGAGTGGGGTGTATTCTGGAGCTGATGAAGTGGGGTGTATTCTGGAGCGGATGGAACAGGGGTGTATTCTGGAGCGGATGTAACAGGGGTGTATTCTGGAGCTGAAGGAGTGGGTGAAAGGTCTTTAAAGCAATAAGTGTAGTCTCTACAAGATCGGCCTCTTCACCGATCACCAATTAGCTGATCAATCCACCATCCGCAGGGACCGGACTCATCACGGGCGATCAATTCCTCCATTGTATTCTATAGATGAGTAAATCTGCCGATTCAGTAACATCAATTATCTTCTGGATGATTATACCATAATATGTATTAGGAGATAACAAACACGATGCATGGCCGAGGTCTCTTCTAGGACTCTCGAGTTGTATATATATGAATGATGTCATATAACATTGTGATGTCATACAGCAGCATTATGTGATGTCATAGACTGGCACAGACCTAGGTGGCGGGGGCATGGCAGTACTTATGTTGAAGCCGCAGGACATGCACATTTGTTTATGTAACACCCAGCTTTCCCACGGTTCACCGCAGCGCGCTATCAGCTGTCACTTACATAGGAAATTACAGCAAACAAGCGGCCAAACAGGAGCGAGCGCCTTCTCATACACCGACTCCTTGTATCTAATTAATGGCTCATTAACGTCTCCAGTCTGATTAATTATCTGTAAGGATCGGATACAAGACAATTAATAGAGCCGTCACTACATCCTGGGTCTTGTCTCTTCAGATTTCGGATCTGTCCATAGTTATTGGGTAAACTGATTGTTTATAGCATTTAGTATGGACAGTCGAATATTCTGTATTGTGTCTGGTAGTCAGGTCAGAGGGGAGGGGAGATGTCAATCATTGACGTCCATTTATTATATATACATAAAGATAATTTATAATCCTGAAGCCACCACCAGGGGGAGCTAAGTACATACATATACAGCACTCACCACTAGGGGGAGCTAAGTACATACAACTACGGCACTCACTGACCCTACAGGCACCACTAGGGGGAGCTAAGTACATACACATACAACATTCACCACTTGTGGGTGCTAAATAGATACACATACAGCACTCACCACTAGGGGAAGCTAAGTACATACACCTACAGCACTCACTGACCCTACAGGCACCACCAGAGGGAGCTAAGTACATACACATACAACATTCACCACTTGAGGGTGCTAAGTACATACACATACAGCATACAGCACTCATTGACCCTACAGCCACAACCAGAGACAGCTAAGTACATACACATACAGCACTCACCACCAGGGGGAGCTAAGTACATACACATACAGCACTCACCACCAGAGGGAGCTAAGTACATACAGTTACAGCACTCACTGACCCTACAGGCACCACTAGGTGGAGCTAAGTACATGCACATACAGCACTCACTCCTTCTCCACTTTTCAGGCTGTTTCCATTCTTCTGCTCCCTTTTCTAAAATGGCATTCACTCTGAAATCTCTGCAGTTTTATGGAAGTTTATGTAGAGGGGATGAGTGAGCAGGAACTGCAGGAGATAGAAGAAACCCAGGCTTAGTCTGCTGGAGCTAGATAGGAGATTCCTATCACAACCAGAGCATGTTACACTCATCAGTACAGTCAGTTAGAGATGAGCGAATAGTATTCAAAACTATGGTTTCGAATACCTTGCTCCATAGGAATGAATTGGAGCGGCCGGCGCTTAACCCCTTCCATTCATTCCTATGGGAGCAAGGTATTCGAAACATAGTTTCAAATACCATTCAAATCAACACTACAGTCAGTCCTTCTCACTATATGTCCTGCATGACTCTGGGGCAGTTTCAGAGTGAGAGATCAGTTATAGAGGAGATTCTCCTGTACTTACTGTGTGCAGTGTATGACAGCTAGTCTCTACCACCAGCTCAGGGAGAACTGCAAACCAGAGATAGAGCCAGTGGAGGGGAAAACTGTGGAATAATGCAGAACATAAGTTATATAATGTCCATAAGTCGTGTTACTTACCAAATGACTAAAAAGTTACTAAGCCAATCATCCTGTGAGCGCCCGGTCGGTGACCACCAGCCCAGCAGAGCGCCCGTCTTCTCCTTCCCTCCCATCCCTCCGGCACTTTCACATTTCTACCTGTCCCATTTACAGACGTCTCACGTAACTGATTCACTTTAACAAAGTGGAAAAGAGTCGCAAATAAATCCGAGTCCTGACATCGATTTAGACATTATGATATCAAAAAGATTGTGTTGTCAGATCAATAAGAGCGCGAAAACTCATCCGCGGCCCATTTACCGCCACATCACAGGAGCGCTTTATACTGCAGGAGTCTGATCGTTATTTGAGAGGAAGTTATATTTAGCTATGTCCTTTCTTCCCAGGAGATCAATGGGGCCTGATGGAGAGGACATTTAATCTTAATTACCGGCCTTGGCCGTCGCCGCAGCCCGCCTCGTACGTGGCCACCGGGGCTGCAGCAGAGGACTTGCCTTCTTCCTTTCTCTGTCCAAATTTTGACCAGAGCTTGTCAAGGATTTGAAAAATATCGCTGCTTTCTTCCAAAAACAGCGCCACACCTACCTAGTGGTTGTATCTGGTATTACAACTCAATACAGCAGAGCTGCAATGCCATGTATGAAGTGTGGACAGGTGTGGCGCTGTTTTTGGAAGAAATCTAATCCCCTACACCCAGAATAGAGAGAGTCATGCTCCTGTGGCCACCTCTCCATTCAGTCTGTCTTAGGGGTGCAGTCCCATGTAATTTTCTTGACATGATTTCCATGGGACTGTTCTGCGCATTAACCCACTCCTGTGTTTTGTTTGCAGCACCAGCTCAGGCCCAGATAATCCATGCCGGTCAGGCGTGTGTGGTAAAAGAGGACAACATGAGCGAGCGGGTCTACACCATCCGAGAGGGCGATACCCTGGTACTGCAGTGTCTGATCAGTGGACACCCACGGCCGCAGGTAGGAGACTGGTAAGGGGCAAGAAAATAAGACGTCTTGGAGAACCCCCTGTAAAGGGAGTCTGTGACCAAACTAGCAGATAGATCATACTGCGCCCAGATATTGCCATTTTGTCAATATGCAAATGAGCTATTTGGAGCAATAAGGGCACTGCCATTGCTCCGTACGGGCCCTCATTGCTCCAATTTATTAAACCTTTGCATTGGGTCCACTACTGTGTTCATACGGGCCTGGACCCGGCAGGGGGTCAGAATGCAGCTGTATAGATAAGATTTAGTGCAATGCTATCCCATAGCCCTGTATAAGTCCGGTTGAGGTCAAGGACCCGCAGTCACAATGACATTATCCGACCGCCTGATCCCCGATTTCTCGTCACATGATCACAAATAGAAATGTCTTTTTTGCCTTTTTATGTAGAAGCACATCCTAAGTCCTCCCGGAGTTCTTCAGGCTGAATCTATCAGGATGGTTTATTAAGTGGGCCGGATGACAATAGAGCCCTCGGCTCAGTTACTTGTAAGAGCCTTGGATGGCGGGCACAATAGCAGGGCGCAGCCACTTCTGCACAAATGTCTCCTCGTACATTTGTATAATGAAAGCTTCGGGAGATTGATTGCCGAGAAGAGCGTTGGTCGGAGCTTTTCATTCTTCCTCGCCTATTGATTGTCCCAGATTTCAGCATAAGTCCCTTTGTCCCCGGTTCGGGTCTATTACTTATGTAGCAGGAAGGATTTTATTACATTCAGTATAATGCAAGTGGAGGGGAAGCTTTTTGATGTATTATTTGGTGATCCCAGGAGTCTGACATATTGTGCCTCAGTTTATAGTGTCTTCTTGTAAGACAATGATACAATCTTACTTTCTGGAGGTTCTAAACACAAAGCTGAAGAGTTGGGATCCGAGGAAGGAGATGATTGTTACTGAGACACAGGACAAGGGCAAAGAATTGTTATTAGTGCTGTCTCCTTAGAGGAGATCTGGGGCGGAAATGACTAGAACTTGTAGGTTTTATATAACATGGTCGAAAGCAAATTATCATCACATCGAAAAGCCAAATCAGGCTGAGATATGATGGATGATGGGTGGTGAGTGATAGAAGAGGTCTGGAGACTGATGGGTGGTTAGTGATAGAAGTCTAGAGACTGATGGGTGGTGACTGATAGAAGAAGGCTGGAGACTGATGGGTGGTGAGAGATAGTGATAGTGATAGAAGTCTAGAGACTGAAGAGAGGTTAATGATAGAAGTCTGGAGACTGATGGGTGGTTAGTGGTGGAAGAAGTCTGGAGACTGATGAGTGGTGAGTGATAGAAGTCTGGAGACTGATGGGTGGTTGGTGATAGAAGTCTGGAGACTGATGGGTGGTTGGTGATAGAAGTCTGGAGACTGATGGGTGGTTAGTGATAGAAGAAGTCTGGAGGCTGATGGGTAGTTAGAGATAGAAGTCTGAAGACTGATGGGAGGTGAGTGATAGAAGATGTCTCGAGACTGATGGTTGCTGAGTGATAGAAGAAGTTTGGAGACTGATGGGTGCTGAGTGATAGAAGAAGTCTGGAGGCTGATGGGTGGTTAGTGATAGAAGACGTCTGGAGACTGATGGGTGGTTAGTGATAGAAGAAGTCTGGAGGCTGATGGGTAGTTAGAGATAAAAGTGTGAAGACTGATGGGAGGTGAGTGATAGAATATGTCTGGAGAATGATGGGTGGTAAGTAATAGGTCTGGAGAGTGTTGGGTAGTGAGTGTTAGGTCTGGAGACTGATGGGTGGTGCGTGATAGAAGTCTGGAGACTGGTGGGTGTTGAGTGATAGAAGAGCTCAGGACATTGATTGGTGGTGAGTATTAGAAGATGTCTGGAGACTGATGGGTGGTGAGTGATAGAAGTCTGAAGACTGATGGGAGGTGAGTGATAGAAGATGTCTCGAGACTGATGGGTGCTGAGTGATAGAAGAAGTCTGGAGACTGATGGGTGCTGAGTGATAGAAGAAGTCTGGAGGCTGATGGGTGGTTAGTGATAGAAGACGTCTGGAGACTGATGGGTGGTTAGTGATAGAAGAAGTCTGGAGGCTGATGGGTAGTTAGAGATAAAAGTGTGAAGACTGATGGGAGGTGAGTGATAGAATATGTCTGGAGAATGATGGGTGGTAAGTAATAGGTCTGGAGAGTGTTGGGTAGTGAGTGTTAGGTCTGGAGACTGATGGGTGGTGAGTGATAGAAGTCTGGAGACTGGTGGGTGTTGAGTGATAGAAGAGCTCAGGACCTTGATTGATGGTGAGTATTAGAAGATGTCTGGAGACTGATGGGTGGTGAGTGATAGAAGTCTGGAGACTGGTGGGTGTTGAGTGATAAATGGAAACTGAATGTTAGTGACTCATATGAGACAGATGATTGATTATTGGAGATAACAAGAATAGACTGATAGAGCGAACAGGATAATGGAGAGAGAGAAGAGACTGAAACCTGGAATGAGAGATGTGAAATGGTTGAAGACTTTATATGGAGAGTTCTGGAGAAGCTCCTTATAGGAGGAGAACTATAAGAAAGTGGGAGATTGTCATGTGATAAATCTTCAGAGAAAGTGAGAGATGGTTGAGAAGTGTTAGTTGGCTGAAGATCTTCTGTGACTTGTAGTGAAAACTTTATCTGATCCTTCATTTTAGATCAGTTATTAATGGAGGATTCCACTTGTTTTCTAGGTACGGTGGACAAAAACTGCAGGCAGCGCATCAGAAAAGTTCCAGGAGACCTCCATCTACAACGAGACTTTACGCATCGAGAAGGTCCAGAGGATGCAGGGAGGTCGATACTATTGTAAAGCCGAGAATGGGGTTGGGGTCCCGGCCATCAAGTCCATTCGAGTAGATGTGCAGTGTAAGTCATTTGAAGGCAGCCCAGCTTATTCCCACAGTTCTATCATGTGTCTGGCCTTCTCTGAACCCAACCAGGACTCAACATTATATGAGCATGTGCTGAGGAGCAAAGGACCAGAAATCAGTGCTGGAATTATCCGGATACACCACAGCTCTCTATACACACCATTGGTCTTATAGGGAGGCATAATGTGCAAAGATTTATCCCTAGTCATCTGGCCTCATCCCACTTCTGACACCAAAAGTAGCTCCCAATGTACTTCATGATGACCAGTCCTCAAACCACCAGTGATGTTCTATTATCACCATGACCTATGCACACATTAGGGGTGGAGGTCTACATTCAGATTCACTTTTTTCTTTCAAATGTCAGGGAACCTGAGATATGGGGAGCTATTTCTGTTCCTGGTAGTGTAAAGGTTAAGGTTGTTGCGGGCTGTTGTATTTGCTTCCTTGGCCTCTTCCACCTTAACCTTAGTAAATACCCTAGTAGTCGGACCACCACCAATTGGGAATCCCTAATAATACGTCGTACTGATATACGGAGCCCTTTAAGTTGGTTGTTGTGGTGATCATTGGGCACAGCATCCCCAGTAAGGTGTCCATCCTGATCATGGAGAAGTAGACTATGACCTATGACCCCACCTCTCAGCGGTCTCTGACTTTGGAATTACTGTTGTATTTTCCCTAATATTAATAGAAATGAGTTCACTCCTAAGGGTAAATCCCTCCAGACGACCCCAGGGCTTCAATTTGTGCCCTTTCTCTGGTCTCTTTGTCCACAGCCTTGTATCAGTGATGTTGAGTTCTGGAACGTTCATCATTAAAACACAGACTGTGTTACTAAATCACATCTAGAACTATGGGGTGAATGGAGTGGCCTACAGCCTTGTCATACTAACATCTACTCTTCACATGGACTTGGTACAATGATGCTCTGTGCAGTGATCTGACCATGGATAGCCTGGATCTTGTAGAGGCTGATCTCTGACCACTATTATATGGAGCTGGGAGGGTCAGGAACATGGAACCAACCATTGTGAAGATCCAGGAAGAGTTATTAGATCAGTGACCACTGTACAATCTCTTAGGTCCATTCTGAAATTTCCCCATTGTGGGACTATTAAAGGATTATCTTATCTTAACAACCATAGATAACGGCAGCTACCACCATGGGAACCAGAAGCTCATAGAGCCCAAGGGATGACTAACAGGATATATAGGGTTGTCCAGCAGGTATAGTAGGTGATAAATGTGGTCCACCTTTGTCTGCTTTACTGTCAGTGGGGGTCAAGACAGAGTCACTGTTACCAATCCTGGAAAAGAGAAGGAAAATGGATGATGGAAAAGTATCAACGAGGATGAAGAAAAAGGAGAGGAGGCAGAGGGAAGAACAGAAAGAAACGCCAAGGAAAGGAAAAGAAAGATACTGTATAATGTATATGTAGCGAGCTCCCTCTAGTGGTGACTATATGATGTGTATGTAGCGAGCTCCCTCTAGTAGTGACTATATAATGTAAATGTAGTGAGCTCCCTCTAGTGGTTACTGTACTGTATAATCCGTACTGTATAATCTGTATTCAGTGAGCTCCCTCTAGTGGAGACTGTATAATCTGTATGTAGTGAGCTCCCTCTAGTGGAGACTGTATAATCTGTATGTAGTGAGCTCCCCCTAGTGGTGGCTATATAATGTGTATGTAGTGAGCTCTCCCTAGTGGTTACTGTATAATCTGTATGTAGTGAGCTCCCTCTAGTGGAGACTGTATAATCTGTATGTAGTGAGCTCCCCCTAGTGGAGACTTTATAATGTGTATATAGTGAGCTCTCTCTAGTGGAGACTGTATTATCTGTATGCAGTGAGTCCCCCCCTATTAGTGACTATATAATCTGTATATAGTGAGCTCCCCCTAGTGGAGACTTTATAATGTGTATGTAGTGAGCTCCCCCTAGTAGTGACTGTATAATCTGTATGTAGTGAGCTCCCTCTAGTGGAGACTGTATAATCTGTATGTAATGAGCTCCCTCTAGTGGAGACTGTATAATGTGTATGTAGTGAGCTCCCCCTAGTAGTGACTGTATAATCTGTATGTAGTGAGCTCCCCCTAGTAGTGACTGTATAATCTGTATGTAGTGAGCTCCCTCTAGTGGAGACTGTATAATCTGTATGTAGTGAGCTCCCCCTAGTGGTGGCTGTATTATCTGTATGTAGTGAGCTCCCTCTAGTGGAGACTGTATAATCTGTATGTAGTGAGCTCCCCCTAGTGGTGGCTATATAATCTCTATGTAGGAGTTTTATATCTGAACACCAGGTCTCTTCCTGTTATAGAGCTATATTATAGAATTAATCTGCACAGATTATATAAAAGCTGGAGATTGACTTGAGCTTCTAAGTAACCCTGAAGCAGAATGTAAATCAGTTCAGTTTAATTTACCAGGAACATTTGGTTCTGGAAATCTCCGGGGATCGCAGTAACATATTGCATCCAGTTCTGGCATTTGCAACTTTATATTAAGTCCTGAAGATCCACAATATTTGTCGCTGCGGTGCTGCGACTGTTTCTTACATAAGAGGAGTTGGCGATGGTAAGAACATCAGTCACTCGAGCCACGGGGTGATGGGTACCCAGAGGCTTCCCCACCATCTTGCCAGCTGTCTGGCTTTTTTATGGAGCTGTGTGATCTCATGGCTCAGTGACACCATGTTTAGATGAGATGTGGAACAGAAGACGACTGAAGAGCTGCTCTGTATCTGGAGTTGATACCATCTGTCCTGGCGGATAATGTGCAGGTCCTGGAATAGTGGAGAAGCCTCCTGTCACCGCTCCAGCTCTGCCCTGTGCGCTCCGCTTCTCTCCTGGCTAACTCTCCTCCTCTCTGTTCCAATTTCTTCTCCTAGTACGACATAACCTGGACTTCCAGCTGACTGTAGTGACAATCTCCAGGAGAAGCGTCGCCGGGACATTCCAGAATCTCGTTATCATACACAAATTGATTTGATTAGATCTCTCCGGGACGCCAAAGTCTGATTTCAATTTAATTTCTTTAAAACAATCAGACTTTTTGTTCTTTTTCTATTTTTGCCTAAAGATGAGCACCGTTCCTATCAGAGGAGAGCTCATGGCGGGCCCGGGAAGATCTAAGTAACAGCTAGTCTCTAGTATTCATCTCATGGGCTCAGCAGGGCGGCCACACAAGTAATTATGTTTCCAATGTATTTGGTTTAGTATCAAGTGTTACAAAGTGGAAGAATACAAAGGAGGAGGAAGATTTACAAATAGGAACATTGTCACACTGAATAATGCAAGACCGGACTAGACATAAAAAGAAAATATAGTCCCCGGTCACCGTCTATTCTATTCAGTCTGCTCCGAGTAATTACAATAGTGAGAGATTCCTACAGGTAAGAAAATAACTGCGATAGTAATAACTGCAACTATGTACAAGAATATTACTACTAAATTACTGGAATTACTACTATAATACTGCTCCTATGTACAAGAATATATCTACTATAATACTACCCTATGTACAAGAATATAACTACTATAATACTGCTCCTATATACAAGAATATAACTACTATAATACTGCTCCTATGTACAAGAATATAACTACTATAATACTGCTCCTATGTACAAGAATATAACTACTATAATACTGCTCCTATATACAAGAATATAACTACTATAATACTGCTCCTATATACAAGAATATAACTACTATAATACTGCTCCTATGTACAAGAATATAACTACTATAATACTGCTCCTATGTACAAGAATATATCTACTATAATACTACCCTATGTACAAGAATATAACTACTATAATACTGCTCCTATATACAAGAATATAACTACTATAATACTACTCCTATGTACAAGAATATAACTACTATAATACTGCTCCTATGTACAAGAATATAGCTACTATAATACTACCCCTATGTACAAGAATATAACTACTAGAATACTGCTCCTATGTACAAGAATATAACTACTATAATACTATTCCTATGTACAAGAATATAATTACTATAATACTACCTCCTATGTACAAGAATATAACTACTATAATACTATTCCTATGTACAAGAATATAACTACTATAATACTACTCCTATGTACAAGAATATAACTACTATAATACTGCTCCTATGTATAAGAATATAACTACTATAATACTATTCCTATGTACAAGAATATAACTACTATAATACTATTCCTATGTACAAGAATATAACTACTATAATACTACTCCTATGTACAAGAATATAACTACTATAATACTACCTCCTATGTACAAGAATATAACTACTATAATACTGCTCCTATGTACAGGAATATAACTACTATAATACTACCTCCTATGTACAAGAATATAACTACTATAATACTGCTCCTATGTACAGGAATATAACTACTATAATACTACTCCTATGTACAAGAATATAACTACTATAATACTGCTCCTATGTACAAGAATATAACTACTATAATACTGCTCCTATGTATAAGAATATAACTACTATAATACTGCTTCTATGTACAAGAATATAACTGCTATAATACTGCTCCTATGTACAAGACTATAACTACTATAATACTGCTCCTATGTACAAGAATATAACTACTATAATACTACTCCTATGTACAAGAATATAACTACTATAATACTGCTTCTATGTACAAGAATATAACTGCTATAATACTACTCCTATGTACAAGAATATAACTACTATAATACTACACCTATGTACAAGAATATAACTGCTATAATACTGCTCCTATGTACAAGAATATAACTACTATAATACTACTCCTATGTACAAGAATATAACTACTATAATACTACTCCTATATACAAGAATATAACTACTATAATACTGCTCCTATGTACAAGAATATAACTACTATAATACTACCTTCTATGTACAAGAATATAACTACTATAATACTGCTCCTATGTAGAATATATTATTGTCAGTCCCTACATGACTTTCTTACATTACTATTTTCCCTCCTTTGTCCTTCCTTCTTTATATTTCTGGTTTCTTCGTGTTCCGCTCTCGCGGCTCGGCTCGGTGGGGGATCAGCCTCTTACAAGTGAAGTGTTATTTGTTTCTCTCAGGCAGCGGTTTATCAGTATGAGAGGGGTCAGGCGGTGGATAAAGGATAGAGGAGGGGTTGACTCTCCAGAGAGGATTATTCATTAAGTGATGAGCGCCGGGGTCTTGTCTTCTCCCGGTTGACGTTCTCATCGATCAGCATCTTCCATCTCATTAATTAATGTCTCTTTTATTTGGTCATTCTCTCTTATACACAAGACATCTGACGCCTCTTATTAACCCCTGAGTTACTGGCCCGTTTACTGATATTGCATGTAGATGGAGGATTACATATATAACATTGCCCTCATCCTCTCTCACCTTGACTTCTGTAACCCGCCTGTTTCCTGTCTCACTTCCATCCTGGGGCTTTTTCGGTATGTCCGCTGCTCCACCTCCACCTGTACTATCTATAGACTCTTGCTTAGAGTCTATAGATATCTCGCAGGTTAGCATAGCCAGCAGGCAAGCAGCTGCCCAGGATCAAGCATAGCTAATAACTAATTAACCAATGGTGACATTGCATGCTTGTATAGCTCAACTCCATCTCATGAAGCATCATAGTCCATGACTATAGACCATAGAACACGTAATACATCGGACACTCCTTGTATATCGCTGAGGTAGACACTGATTGATAAATGTTTTTGCCTACTGGTTAGATGAACATAATGGCGTCCTTCACTATTTTTTTGTCAATTTACCGGGGTGTCTCATTTTACCTTGGCCCAACACACAACATGGCTGCCACTGATCTTAAAGAAAGTGTTCTTGAACTTCCATCAAACCTCACCATAGCAGGTCATCTAGATGAGCAAAAGTTCAGTGTTTTTGGTCTTTAGGGAGTTGTCAGGATATTTTCTTTGTTCATATCTTGGGTGATTGTGGGTTGGTTTCTTTGATGGTGGGTTCATTCCTTCATAGTTGAGTTCCATATGTTTTGAGGTCTGGTTTCTTGGTTGATGGGTTGACTTCTTAAATGGTAGGCTGCTTTCTTGGATTGTGGATTGAACTCAGACAATGTGTTTGTTTCCTGGATGGTGGGTTTTTTCTATGAATTGTGGGTTTCTTGGATGGTGGGTTGGTTTCTTAAATAATGGTGGTTGGTTTGGTGGGTTGGATTCTTGAATGATGGGTTTGTTTCTTGGATGGTGGGTTGGTTTCTTGGATGGTAGGCTGGTTTCTTGGATGGTAGGTTGGTTTCTTGGATGGTGGGTTGCTTTCATCGATGGTATGTTGGTTTTCAGTGGTGGGTTAGTTTTTTGAACATTGGGTTGGTTTCTTGGATGGTGAGTTGGTCTCTTGGATTGTGGTTTGAACGCTCAGATTTTGGGTTGCTTTCTTGGATAGTGGTTTTGTTTCTTGAATGGTAGGTTGATTTCTTGGTTGATAGGTTCATTTTTTGGATGGTCGGTTGATGTTTTGGGTTGGTGGTTTCTTGGCTAGTTTATTTGATAGTTTTTCTGCTATACTGAGTTGATTTCTTAGGTAATTGTTTTTGGCAAGTTGGTCATTTAGATGTTGGTTAGGTTCTTGAATGGTGGAATTTTTTTTATAGTATATTAATTTCTTGGTTGGTAACTTGAATAATCGCTGTTTTTATGGATTGTTGTGTTGGGTTTATAGATGGTGGGTATGATTTTTTTGGATGGTAGGCTGTTTCATAGATAATGGGTTGGCTTCCTGGTTAGTTATGGTTACTTGTATAGTGAGTTATTGGATGATGGTTTGTTTCTTAGATCAAGGATTGCTTTCTTAGATGGTGACCTACTTTGCTTTCATGAATAGTGGGCTAATTTCCTGGCTGGTCTGGTTTCTTGGATATTGAGTTGGGGGTTTTTTAATGCTAGGTGTGGTTTCACGACTGTAGAGTTAGGTAATTGAATATTGGATTCATTTCATGGATAGTGGGTTGGTTCTTTGAGCTTTAGATTTTTTTTCCTCTGGCTATTCAATGATGAGTAGGTTATCCCATTGGTCAGTAGGTTCCTTGGGTGATATTTTTTCTTTCTTGGATGGTGGATTCCTTCTATGAATATTGTTCTATATTCTTTAATATTCATTGATCAGTTGCTTTCATTATTGGTTTCTTGAGTGATTGGTGTTCACTTCTTGGATAGTGGGCTGGTTTTGTGTATCTTTGGTTAGTTTCTTGGATATTCGTTGGTCTGTTGGGTTGGCTCTTTGGGTGATGGGACTGTTTGCTTTATATATCATTCTTTAGTTGGTGGATGGTTTCTTGGGTGATGGGTTGTTCTTTGGGTGGTGATTCAGTTCCTTGACCAGTGTGTTGCTTTCTTGTAGGGTAACCTAGAGAGAGCAATCCTCAACATATAACTATAATGGCATTCTACATTACAAAGCTTATAAATGTGCACTGCAACCCTTCCCTCCAGATCTAGATGAACCCATTTTAACCATTCACCAGACCATCAGTGATGTACGAGGAAGCTTCTATCAGGAGAAGACCGTGTTCCTGCGATGTACTGTCAGCTCCAACCCACCCGCTCGCTTCATCTGGAAACGGGAAACAGAGACTCTGTCACACAATCAGGACAATGGTGTCGACATCTACGAGCCTCTCTACACCCAGGTAAGATCTAATACATTGTCACCTGTAAATAAAACGTCTTGGGCTGTCCATGTGTTGTGATTGCTTGTATAGGGCCAATGGATAATAGGATAATGTGGTAAAATCTGTCATATTGAACATCTTTCTGTTGTGCTGACCTTGATAAATCTGCCCCATTGCATCCAAGCTGAACATATAACAATCCCTTGTCACTCACCTGATAAATGAGAGCAGATCAGACTTACCTGCAGTCCCATATAAACTGGTCCTAACCCATCACTAGATCCCATCCCATTGTTACTATAACAAGCCCATCTCGGGAATTACTGGTGATTGTTACATGGAATGAATGAGATTTACTCTACAGGACGTCTGGCCGCCTTCTGGTTGTCTAACCCACTACCAGTAATAATGATAAGGGATGAACAGGATGAAACATTACTGTCTGCGCACAAAGTCAATTCATCAATCAATACTCTCGCAACGTTCTTGGCCTCTAATTTACACAAAGTCTTCATTCACCGGAGCCATCTAAAGTGACTTATCTATCACTGTCCAAAGAGCAGATAATAAGAAGTGAAAAAAAGTCATCTGAAAAGTAACAGGAATAAAAATCTGGAGCCCGGGGGTAGGCGGGGGGAAGGTGGGGAGGGACAGCACCATTGTCTTCTCTTTCCCTAATCCTTGTAAATCTCCATCATTACTTCTGGCAGGTTGTAAGATACATCCTTCACCATCATCATCCTGAATATCGGCACACTACAGGGTCTATGGGGACTATTGTATGAAGCCAATTATTATGCTGGTTCTACTTATTGGACAATCGCTCAATGGCTTAGACAATTTATGGGATCCAGATGACCTGGGGCCGTCTTGGCTGCAGCACAGCCTGGGAGCTTTATTTCAGATGTATCACATGAGCCGTCCGGAGATTATTCACCTAGTCCAGGGATCTGTGGATATTGGCTAATATCTGTCATATGTAGGAGCTTATCTGCAAATCTTATTCCAATGGAGCGTGGATATAAGTCAATGAAGAGCAGAAGCCCCTAAGTCTGACTCGCTGGATCTCAAAATGCGAAAATTCCTATGTCTTCTTGCTGTGCAGTAATACTGGGGATCCACAGACAAAAAGAGATGACCTGAGGACAGAATATTATTACACGCTTCACAATCTAATAATCTCTCCATCCAGTATATAGAAACTGCTGTAATCTGTGGAAGGAAATATATGTGACAAAGTTTCTACGATCGAGGACGCCTGGGAAAGCTAAACCCAGAAAACAGAATAAGAATAGTCACTATTATAATAAGGAGGAGGCGAGGGATTATTTATCTCTAGAACGGTAAAAAGACTTTAAACTCCAAGAAATTATTTGTGTAATAGTCTAATAATCTCTGTCAGACCTTGTATCACATAGAATATTTGTTATAGTGTAATAATCTCTGAAATCAGCACCTGGACAGCTCCATATACCAGGGAATGCTGAAAAACTCCCCCTATAAAGTATACATTATGTAATAATCTCTGTATCCCGCTCCTCCTCTTATAGAATATACATTATATAATAATCTCTGTATTCCGCTCCCCCTATAGAGTATACATTATATAATCTCTATAGCCCGCTCCTCTTATAGTATATACATTATATAATAATCTCTGTATCCCGCTCCTCCTATAGAGTATACATTATATAATCTCTGTATTCCTCTCCCTTATAGAGTATACATTATATAATAATCTCTGTATTCCGCTCCTCCTATAGAGTATACATTATATAATAATCTCTGTATTCTGCTCCCCCTATAGAGTATACATTATATAATAATCTCTGTATTCCGCTCCCCCTATAGAGTATACATTATATAATCTCTATATCCTGCTCCTCGGCTGGCGAATTCCCCAGTGTATCTTATGCTTGAGAGTCCATCATTATCCTGCCTGTTTGATGGAGGTTTTTTCATGTCCGTGTGATCTACAGGAGATTCTCGGCTCGGCCTCTCTGGGGAGATCTTCCTGCCAGCAATAGATGATGTATAAATAGGTGTTGTCTGAAGGGTAATGGTCCGGAGCTAACAGCCAAGTCCAAACATTGTTCTTCACATGACAGATACATCAGACGACTTCTCCCATCTATCCTGCTGGAGATCCATACATAGTGATGATATCGCCAGAGACGCCCGGACTTCTCTCCTGACATCATATGTCCCACTACACTGAACCTGTGAGCTCGCTTCATGGCCGAGTCTGCACTACTATATAGAGCCATTAAATAAGTCAGAAGACAATGGAGAAGACAATGGAGTGGAAGTATCAAACACTACAACATAGTAATGGAGAGCTCAGATCCACATGGAGAACTTGTAGAGCCCATATCTACAGTACATGAGCCCAGCCATAGCCGTAGGTATTACATTGGCTGCATGTCATATGATAAAGGCATGGATCTGCCAGAATTTATCTAATGTCTATCGACAGTATTAGGATTGGCACATGTCATACATGTAGCCTCTACACCTGTCTCAATGGCTCATCCACTTTTTGGGTCTATTCAGGTGGCATCCTGTCCGCAGACTCCTCCGGTTGTACACTTGTCTGAGGTTCGGCCTCCCCTTTCTCTTTCATGGCATGGGCTGTAAATCAGGTATAAGATGGGCCTTACCTTGAAGGGATAGATCAAAAGTGGGGGTTCAGAGATAGAGGTCACACCAGACCCTGGACATGGAATGTAGAGGTGCCATGATGTAACCCTGTCAGAAGGTGCGGCACCTCCTGAGCATCGCCTCCGCCAGGTTACTCTTATGCACTGCCCCCTTAGACCTTCTATGGTCTATTCCCACTGACATACTGGCCATCCTGGCAGGCACGGAGGCCAGTCCATCTTCTCTTCTGGTTGCCGCAACTCACTCTTCTTCCTCCTCTGATGGTGTGGTCATGTGCACCCTTGCCGATTCTTAAAGGGCCTGCACATACACTCTAACCTTCTCCAGAAAACCATGTCACCCCAAACCCTTTTTAAAGTTGCTTTGCTGTGCCCCTGATTCCTGAGCAATATAGGTTCATAGCTTATCTTGTTCCTGTGAGAGTATCTGTTGGTTAACCTAGCTTCCTGACTTCTTCCAGTGTCTCCTGACTCTGACATTGTCTGTTCATCCTGATCTGCCTGATTCCTGCTACTAGGTTTGATTACTGAATCTTGGCTGTCGACCCTAACCCCAACAGTCTATAACCTTGGCTTCCACTAGAATACTCTCTTGCCTTTGGCATCTTTCCAGCCTTTTGCAAATATCCGGAGACCACTCGGAGACGTAGTAACCTGGAATCTCACCAGCAGTACAGTCCAGAACCACATATGGGGATTAAAGGGTGAATACCGGGGAGGCAATGCCCTTGGGAGTGACCTATACTCAAAGCCGATGGCATGGTGACTCTACGACCCACTATCCATTGAGGCAAACCGGTGTAATCCAAATCCAAGAGGACGGGGCCAATGTAATATCTTAGGACCCCGTTTCGTTCTCCGCAGCTCTATCCGCCCCCCTCCTCCGGTTACTGTAACTATCTGCTACTTGAGATGATTGAAAAATGAGTCTCTAAATTACTGAGTTAAAAAAAGAAGAGAACCCACTTGTCTGCGACTTTCTGGAAGAAGTGATGAGATTCCGTGCAAGTTCTTGTAACATTTCAAGAATCTTCTCATCTCCTGAAGTCTGATGAGCAATGGAAAAACATTTAGATAGAATTAATTTTGGGCTGAACTTGAGTCTTTCCTCGGTGCCCTCTCCGATTCCTCCAGATCTGGCCCCGGCACATTCTTCATGCTGTCTTATTAATCACCTCTTAATATCATAACTCTATGTGCGTCCTGTATAGATAAGACAGTGAATCAATATCCGGCCGCTGCCAACCCTATTACCACATCTAATGAAGCTCCACTTCCTGCAGTAAATTAAGATCGTCTTCCTGTGGACGATAATGGGATTGGATTTGCGGGAGAGGAAAGTTTCTCTGCAGTCTAGCAACTCATCATCGCAAGAACCTCAGAAGATCCGAGGCTTTTGTCGAATCCATTATCATCGATGCAAAATGTCACCGATTCACTTGTCATTCATAACCCGTCAGGACCAGCGTCTTCTGTCAAACCTGTGTCTGCAAGATGGACAAAATAAATGAGTCCTCTCAGGGAGAATACAGAGGCGAATTTATCTTCTTGTGACTTCTTCATCTGAATTTCTCGATGTCTGGAGACTGGTGGACTGGATTCTGCCATCTATCACACAGTCTCTTATCTTAGGGATATAAAACCTTATATATACAACTGTAAGGACTGGAGATGGCGGTGTCGGGGCCCAAGGATACACATGTCAATCATACAGAGACACCAGGAGGTCGGGGCCCTTACAGATGTGGCCCCGCAGTATAGTACCTACATGTACCAGAAATACCTACAGCATGTAATAGTGACCGCACAACATGTAACAATCACTACGTACAATATGTAACAAGGATCATTCTGCAGACTAGCCGTACAACATGTAACACCTGTACTAAAACTAACAATTACATGTAACAATAACTAGTATATAACATGTAACTAGATCAGCTCTAGAAGATATCACATTAACTACAACGTATAAAATCATTTTTTTTTCCACCAATATCTCTACAAGATGGTACAAGTACAATACAAGGATACTGTGACTACACCATGTATAATAACCCCCAACATATAAGAACGCTACAACATATATATAACAGTAACTGTACAGCATGTAATAACATGTACCAGTAACTCTACAGGATGAAACAAGTACAATGACAATGATACTATAACATGGGACTATAACCCTACAGCATGTAATAACAAGGATCCGGCAACATGTCACACTCAGTCTGCAACATAAAACAACCAAAACGTGTAATATGAGTAACTCTATAATATGTAACCACACTGAGGCAGATTTACCAATCCTATACTACACCAGATTTATCACAGTCAGGGCCGGCTCCAGGTTTTTATGGGCCCTTGGGCGACAGAGCCTCAGTGGGCCCCCTTGTAAAGGAGGCGGGGTAGTCGAGACACTGTGCGTCGCAGATGAAGCGAGTAACGTCACGCAGGAGTGTGGCGTCACCAACGCCATACCTCCCAATTTTTAAAGAGTAGAAAGAGGGGCAAAAGCGCGCCGCGGCAAATTTGGCTCCACCCACTTATGTTGACTCCGCCCATTCTCATTAATTTATCATGTGCTCCCACACAGTATGATCCTCCTACAGTCACCCGTAAATTATATGCCCCCCCTCCATCTCTCCCCGTTTCATACACATCCTTCCTCTGCCCCCAGTTTCATGTCCCCCTCTCCATCTCTGTCCCCAGTTTCATCACGTTCTCCCCCTTCATCTGCCCAGTTTCATGTCCCCCGTCTCTGCCCACAGTTTCATGTCCCCCGTCTCTGCCCCAGAGTCATGCTGTTCGACCCCCCCCATCTTCCCCAGTGTCATGCCGTCCCCCCCCTCCATTTGCCCCCCAGTTTCATTGGGCCCCCTCCATCTCTGTCCCCAGTTTCATGCCGTTCTCTCCCCACCCCCTTCATCTTCCCCAGTGTCATGTCGTTCCCCCCCTCCCCTTCACAAAGACAAACACTTACACTCACCTCCCATCATTCCCCCGACGCTCCTCTCTCTCACTCCATTCACATACGCGATTAAAGCAGGAGCTGTGTGGCCCGGCGTGTGTGTGTAAGCGCGATGTGATGACGTCATCGCGCCTACACACGCAAGCCGAGCCGCAGCTTTAAAGCAGGAGCTGAGATCACAGCTCCTGCTTTAATCGATTATGCATTTAATTCAGCTCATCTTCGTCCGTCGGACGCCGATGAGCTGATATCGGGACAGGCAAGTGCTGGGGCGGGCAAGTGCCGGGGGGCCCCAGAGGCTCTGTGGGCCCCGGCACTTGCCTGACTATGCCGTGCGCTGACGCTGGCCCTGATCACAGTGGATATTGGATGATAAAATTGAAACATCTGTACACTGTCTACTCCTCTGCACACTGTCTATTCCTCTGTACACAATCTATTCCTCTGAGCCCGGACTATTCATCTGTTCACTATCTATTCCTCTGCACACTGTCTATTCCTCTGAGCCTGGACTATTCCTCTGTTCACTATCTATTCCTATGCACACTGTCTATTCCTCTGTACACTGTCTACCCCTCTGTGCACTGTCTATTCCTCTGTACGCTGTCTACTCCTCTGTATGCTGTCTACTCCTCTGTTCACTATCTATTCCACTACTCACGGTCTATTCGTCTGCACACTGTCTACTTCTTTGTACACTATCTATTCCTCTGTACACTATCTATTTCTCTGTACCCTGTCTACTCCTCTGTACACGATCTATTCCTCTGTTCACTATCTATTCCTCTGCACACTGTCTACTCCTCTGTACACTATCTATTTCTCTGTACACTGTCTACTCCTCTGTACACGGTTTATTCTTGTGTACACTGTCTATTCCTCTGTACACTATCTACTCCTCTGTACACTGTCTACTCCTCTGTACACTGTCTACTTCTCTGTACACTGCCTATTCCTCTTTACACTATCTATTCCTCTGTATTCCTCCTCACCTATTAGATGTGTTAGTTCTGACCATTTTTTGGACATTACGGTCCTGTCTTAAGCTCCTCCTCTTTTCTTTCCTGGACAAGGCACAGGAGTTAAATTAGTTAATGAATCTGGTGTCCGGCATGGAGATCGGTTTATTTTTGGCACACGTCTCATTGTAATTCCGGGATATAGTTTCATTAATAAACTCGAATTCTTAGCAAATATAATGTCAGACATCGAAAAATTCATCTAAAAAAAACTCTTCCCCCCCCCCCCCAGTCCATCTCCTTATTGTATTAGTTTATGTCACAGTCACGTCCTCGGCCCGGTCACACGCAACATTACTATCAGTCTCATCATCCTGAAGCGCTCTGCGGGGACATGATGGGACATTATTAGCAGAGCCTTCACCTCCGGCCAATGTCATAGAACGGTCAGGGGCTTCGGCCCTCGCTCAGGGCGCAGGTTCAGCTCCGAGTACTAAGGTCAGATCGAGATTGTCTAATTGATTGGTCATGTCTACATTGTCTATGACTGATCAGTAATTGATTAGTTATGTCTTGATAGATACACTATATAGAGATCCTATATAATAATATCCCTATATTTTCGCTTTCACCCTTCATTTTTCCTCTCTTCTCAGGGTGAAACCAAAGTATTGAAGCTGAAGAACCTGCGACCTCAGGACTACGCCAACTACACGTGCCAGGTGTCTGTGCGCAACGTCTGTGGGATCCCGGATAAATCCATCACGTTCCGCCTGACTAATAAGACAGGTAAGGGGCAGCGGGGGTGGGAGGGGGAATCGCTGCTGTATGGAGACCACCACCTCAGGGGTGGTCTGTGCCATGGATGGAGTGGTCTCCTCCTCAGATGCCTTGTCATCGGCCAGTCTCATCCATAGTCATCCTTCATGACCTTGTCCTGACGAGTCACTCCCAACATAGCAGTCATATATGAGTGACAACCCCCATCATCATCCTCGTCCTCAGTGATTACTATACATGAGGCAATGGTGGCCGCAGACCACAGCGTCGGCCTGGCCAATACTCATCCCAATGAATGGTCCTGACCAGAGACCGTCTGATATGGGGGGTCTTTACCCAAGAAGATATCACCCCGGGGTCTCTTTACTGTGAGGCAGAAGTATCTGTATCTGAGCTGAGCTGGGTGACCACCAATATGGCGGCCATTACCGCTCTTACAGGCGATTTCCTAGAGTCCTGATTGGCAGATCTGACAATATATTCCCTTCCCCCATGTAGCTACTTAAATGGTTAAATCGTAGACGCCTAGTCAGTCTTCAAGAGCAGATGAAATTTAAAGCATTGTTATGAAAACAGCGCCATCCCTGTCTACAGGCTGTATGTGGTATTGCAGCTCAGCCTCATTCACTGCAATACCAGACACAACCTGAGGACGGCTGGGGTGCTATTTTTAGAAGAAAGTCGCCGTGTTTTTCCAATTCTGTATCTAACACTACAGGAGAGGACGATTCAAGGATTTATCATGTAGGCGGGGGGGCTCTGAGCAGCCCCCACCTCCCCGGCTCCGATAGAAGGGCGTGAAATGTGGTTATTTGTCATTTATTTGGCGTTTTTCAGGCTTCATCTTCTGGTTCGGCTCCTGCAGTTTTGTTTACATTTTTGGCCGGTGAAATCCACGAAGAGAATGAGCGAATCCGTCTCCCGGGAAACACGTAGCGATCAATAGGAAAACAAATGGAATTTTATAAGCGAGAATTTTATGTCTCTGTCATTGCACGGAATGTGATTTCTTATGGGAGGTGATAAATCCATCATGGTGGCTCCCATCTCCGACTCCTCGCTGCTGCAGCCCTACATCGCACTGGATGGAAACTTCCGGAAATATCTAGTCATTTAGTCTTAGGACTGATACAATCTGCAATAATCCAGACAAAAAGCAAAATCGGCAAAAATTATAACTGGCCCCGCCCACTTTAAAATAAGCCACACCCTCCTGATGTCAAGGAGCCGGAACATTCATGTTGAGTTCACATACAGTTGTCGAATTCTAGAACTATATATGTAATGGAGAGAGTATAGCGATTCCAAGCACAGCTATAGGAATGAGTCACATGTCGGCGTAGTCGTAGTCAGGCCTGAAGGGTCGGCTCTGCACTTGTATTACATGACGGTATAATATAGTGTGTGATAAACCAGCTCATGTCATATGTGATGATAACACAGCAGTTTGTCTTCTTGTGTTGGTGCTCTGCAGCGTCAGATATACAGTATATATATATATATATATGATCACTTAGTAAGACGTTGACCACTTATCAGTCCTCTCTCCGTTCAGGAGCAGCTTGGTGGGGACGAACAGGAGGTGACAAAAAGCTGTATAGAAGCAAGAAATCGCTCCAGTCTCCCCTATGGCTCAAAGCAGAGGCCGGTCAGTGTCCTCTGTTTCTTTCTGCATTAGAAGGGGCTTTGGTGATTGGCATGACTGTGAGTATACGGAGGTGTGAGTGTGAGTATACATATGTGTGAGTGTGAGTATACGGAGGTGTGAGTATACATATGTGTGAGTGTGAGTATACGGAGGTGTGAGTATATGAAGGTATGAGTATACATATGTGTGAGTGTGACTAGACAGATATTTGAGTGTGACTGTACGTATGTGTGAGTATACATATATGTGTGTGTGAGTATACATATGTGTGAGTGTGACTAGACAGATATGAGTGTGGCTGTACGTATGTGTGAGTGTGAGCAGGAGTGAGTATGTGTGTGAAATGAGTGAGGGGAAGAGTGACTAAATAAGTGGGTGTATTATGGGAGTGTGTGAGTGAGTGAGTGAGTGAGTGAGTGAGTGAGTGAGTGAGTGAGTATGAATGTATGATATGAATGAAGGGAAGTATTGTATAATAATTGTTTACATTAGTAACAGTGTATGAGTATGAGTGAGAGTATTTGTATAGGGTACAGGTGTAGGTATGAATACATGTGTGTACAGAGCAGTAATGAGTGATCTATGGATGAGTATGAGTGGGTGAACAGGGATAGCGTTGAGTATTAGGATAAATCTATTATAAGTGTAAGTGTGAGTATAGGTATGAGTATAAGTATAAACAAGGTCTACATATGGTTTTGCTGCTTAGTCTTGTTGCTGCTTTCTTGTCCATAAAGTAGAATGACTGAGTGCATGAGTGTGAGTATAGAGTGTCAGTGTATAAGTGTGATTATAGATCTGAGTGTGAGTATAGGTGTGAGTATAGAGCTGAGTGTAAGTGTGAGTTTAGATCTGAGTGTGAGTGTGGCACAAGGTCTATAAGATTTTGCTGCTTAGTCGTGTTGCGGTTTTCTTGTGCATAAAGCAGACTGACTGAGTGAAAGAGTGTGAGTATAGAGCTTAGTGTGAGTGTGACATGAGATCTATATAAGGTTTGCTGACTGATTGTATAAGTGTGAGTGTAGAGCTGAGTGTGCATCTAGAGCTAAGTGTGAGTATAGAGCTGAATGTATGACTTACTATAGATCTGAGTGTGAGTATAGAGCTGAGTGTAAGTGTGAGTATAGAGCTGAGTGCGAGAGTGAGTTTAGATCTGAGTGAGAGTATAGAGCTGAGTGTGAGTATAGAGCTGAGTGTGAGTGTGGCACGAGGTCTATATAAGGTTTTGCTGCTTAGTCTTGTTGCTGCTTCCAGAATTTCTTGTCCATAAAACAGACTGACAAGAAATTCCACATCTGCCATACGTCTTGCTGCCTGTAGTGCGGGGTAGGGGGTACTGCTCTGTATTGATATGATATTTCTGCCATTGACCCCGGGGTTCACATACTTTTTTTTCATGGGGTTGCGGCCGATGTTCTAATTGTTTATAGATAATTGTTACATGTTATAATAATATAAATATCTATCTAGAAGTTTCCGGATCTTCTGAGCGCACAAGTCAGTCTTATTAGATTCATAAGATTGATCTTTTTTGCTGTCATAGTTATTCTATCTATCTATCTATCTATCTCCTATCTATCTATCTATCTATCTATCTATCTATCTATCTATCTATCTATCTATCTATCACATATCTATCTATCTATCTATCTATGTCCTATCTATCTATCTAATATCTATCTATCATATCTATCTATCATCTCATATCTATCTATCTATCTATCATATCTATCATCTCATATCTATCTATCTATCTATCTATCTATCTATCTATGTCCTATCTATCTATCTATCTATCTATCTATCATCTCATATCTATCTATCTATCTATCTATCTATCTATCTATCATTATTAGTCATCTTTATCATTATTAACTTTCTGAAGTAAAATCCTATTTTGTAATTTCATTCATTTGCAATAATTGGACAGTTTTTGTCTCTTGATCTGATCTATTATAGTTTGGTCAATTATTCACATGATCAGTATTACAGTCTATCTCATATAACATAAGAATGTCCGTGTCTGTATAGACTTAGTATAAGAATATAACAAGACCTGTTATACTGTAGAATTTCAGTAAGGTGTATTGATGGGTTAGAGAAGATGTTCTGTGTATATCTGAGCTTGTATATACTGGGCAGTATATAGAGCAGTATATAGAGCAGATACAAAATTACAGACTACAAAATTAATGTCCTTCAGTGTTAGTCAGGGAGAGAGAACTGTGCAGTAATTACTAGTGCAAAGTTCTCTCAATGATCAGGCAGAGTGCTGTATGAGTGCTCTGCCCAATCACTAAATGATCAAAAAGATCTAGTTCTACAGAAGTCCCTGACTCTAGACTATGGACAAAGGAGTCTGGAGGGAGGACAGAAGAGACTGGAGGGAGGACAGAGGAGACTGGAGAGAGGACAGAAGAGACTGGAGAGAGGACAGAAGAGACTGGAGAGAGGACAGAAGAGACTGGAGAGAGGACAGAAGAGACTGGAGAGAGGACAGAGGAGACTGGAGGTAGGACAGAGGACTAGGGGGACAGATGAGTCTTGAGAGGTGACAGAAAGGTCTGTAGGAGGGGACAGAGGGGTCTGGAGAAAGACAAAGAAGATGAGGGGGCAGAAGAGTTTGGATGAAGACAGTGGGCTCTTTAAAAGGATAGAGGAGACTGGAGAGAGGACAGAGGAGACTATAGGGAGACAAAAGGATCTGTAGGGGGGCAGACAAGTCTTGAGAGACGACAGAGAGATCTGTAGGAGGGAACACAGGGGTTTGGAGAGAGAAAAAGGAGACGGGGGACAGAGGAGTCTGGATGAGTATAGAGGGATCTCTAAAAGGACAGAGGGATCTGTAGGGGGCAGACGAGTCTTGAGAGGCGACAGAGGAGACTGCAGGGAGACAAAAGGGTCTCGAGGAAGGGGTTGAGGGTCTGGAGGGAGACAGGTTTTGGACAGAGCAGAAAAGAAGAGGACAGATCTGTAGGGGGGCAGACAAGTCTTGAGGGTGATAGAGGAGTCTGTAGGAGGAGACAATAGGGATCTGGAGGGGGACAGAGAGGTCAGCATAGGGCAGTAGAGTCTGATGGGGCAGAGGAGTCTGACACTGGTTTACTCCCTATACTCATTAGAATACATGCATGCTCAGTCGTATCAGGAGAGATAACTGTCCGCTAAAAGACATCTTACATATTTGGCCGGCCTTACAGTCTGTGGGGTTCACAATCTAATCTCGCACACACAGATCGGTCTGACATAAAACCTATGGGCAGGAATCTCAAGACTGCAGGCAGATGCGGTGCCAGTTCAGAGCTGTATGCAGGAGATGATACAGTCCTGTACTATGGAGCTATACCCGCTCTGTGCCGCCAATATAGTGCCGCCGTACGTTCCATGGTGCAGAAGGGCCCTATAGAAGTCTATGGACCCCCACATCACATTTCTATACAGCTGAGCCATTATACACCCCTGCGCAGGGGAGCTTAGACAGATTCATACCCAAGGCCACAGCAAGGACCACCGAGCAACACAAAGAACTCTTCCTTATTTTTCCTTTGGAGAATGTTGGATTTTCCTTTTGTCGCCGCTGATATAAGCGCCCCCTATTGATTGCAGTTTATTGTGTCCTCCTGGGAGGTGGAAGGTGCGGAAGAGAAGTGAATGGAGCACATTGCAGAAGTCGATCCGTGTCTCAATCAATCTCCTCTCCACCCGCACCCCCAGCCGGAGGATGAATCTGAGAGATCTGTAGGAGGCAGGAGCTAATGAAGTGCCCTATTACCGGGGCCCCATTAAACTGTCACTTGTACTTAGCGGCCAAAACCGGGCGACTAAGGAGAGGGAAGAAAATGCGCTACCACCTGACAGAGGCCATTAGTCAGAGCGTGCGGCATAATATACAGCACCAAGTAGTAGAGGGGTGAGAGGGGCAATGGGCCGAGCACAGGGAGGACTGAGGGGGTAATAAATAATATGTATGATAGATAGATAGATAGATAGATAGATAGATAGGAGATAGATAGATAGATAGATAGATAGATAGATAGGAGATAGATAGATAGATAGATAGATAGATAGATAGATAGATAGATAGATAGATAGATAGGAGATAGATAGATAGATAGATAGATAGGAGATAGATAGATAGATAGATAGATAGATAGATAGATAGATAGGAGATAGATAGATAGATAGATAGATAGATAGATAGATAGGAGATAGATAGATAGATAGATAGATAGATAGATAGATAGATAGGAGATAGATAGATAGATAGATAGATAGATAGGAGATAGATAGATAGATAGATAGATAGATAGATAGATAGGAGATAGATAGATAGATAGATAGATAGGAGATAGATAGATAGATAGATAGATAGATAGATAGATAGATAGATAGATATGAGATGATAGATATTAGATAGATAGATAGATAGATAGATAGATAGATAGATATTAGATAGATAGATAGATAGATAGATAGATAGATAGATATTAGATAGACAGATAGATAGATAGATAGATAGATAGATAGATAGATAGATATGTAATAGATAGATAGACAGATAGATAGATAAATAGATAGATATGAGATGATAGATAAATAAATAGATATTTAATAGATAGATAGATAGATAGATAGATAGATAGATAGATAGATAGATAGGAGATAGATATGAGATAGATAGATAGATAGATAGATAGATATGAGATAGATAGATAGATAGATAGATAGATAGATAGATAGAAGATAGATAGATAGATAGGAGATAGATAGATAGATAGATAGATAGATAGATAGATAGATAGATAGATAGATAGATAGGAGATAGATATGAGATGATAGATAGATATGAGATAGATAGACAGACAGATAGATAGATAGATAGATAGATAGATAGATAGATAGATAGATATGTAATAGATAGATAGACAGATAGATAAATAGATAGATATGAGATGACAGATAAATAAATAGATATTTAATAGATAGATAGATAGATAGATAGGAGATAGATATGAGATAGATAGATAGATAGATAGATAGATAGATAGATAGATATGAGATAGATAGATAGATAGATAGATAGATAGATAGATAGATAGATAGATAGGAGATGCACTTATTTTGGGTCTGACTTGAGGCCATCTCATGGTTACCTTTGATCACTATATATAACCTCCAGGGGCGGCCATAGCACAGAGTCCGGCCATGCAGCTGCTCTGGGGCCCTTGGATACGGGGCCCATCTGGTTGATTCATCTCAGATCTATTTCCAAGATAGCATAAAAGGCCAAAACATGAAGAGGGTGAAGATGTGTGATCTGTATCCAACAGCATCGATGTATCCATCTCTGTGACCATTGTGCGCTGTCCCCCGGACTCTGAGGGGTTAATGCTATAATACTGCACTACCTGTGCTCCAAGTTATTACACAACACCTGTTCGCCCTCCAGCGCAGCTCGTGCGAACAGCAGGTCTGGGTCAGTGGGGACACCATGTGCACCACTCCAACTTTTACTATCCAAATCCCATGTAATGATCCTCCAGAGCTGCCGCTCCATCCGAGGCGGCCAAGACCGGGTAACAGACACTTATACCGCCATCACATGAGCGAGATGTTCTGCATGCAGAGCACAAATACAGCACCGCAGCTCCCAGCTGAGGGTGATGTTCTCTACAATGATGGATGACTCTCACTCCGTCTGTGTCATATGTTCTGCAAACACCAAATTAAAACTACGGATTCGTCTTTTAATTGAAGCTTCGATACGACCCCCAGAGGGCAGCGCCGCGTTCTGCATGACTGGAAGTAACACAAATGTGAACACTCTGCTAATGCCTCTAAACCAAAAACTCACAAAATAATCGTAGCAGGATGCCAGAGCCAAAGCCGGAGAGATCCAGAACAGCAGCCCCGATCCAGAGCATTCATCTTCTTAACTCATCTGACTGCAGCAGAACTGAATATCCCCTCTACCCAATATAAAATAATACCGCAGAGAACCAGGAACACTCATTATTCTGTATCCCTGTCTGTAGGAGGTAGCATTATAGGAGTTATATTCTTATACATAGGGGGCAGTATTATAGTAGTTATATTCTTGTACATAGGAGTAGTATTATAGTAGTTATATTCTTATACATAGGAGTAGTATTATAGTAGTTATATTCTTGTACATAGGAGCAGTATTATAGTAGTTATATTCTTGTACATAGGAGCAGTATTATAGTAGTTATATTCTTATACATAGGAGTAGTATTATAGTAGTTATATTCTTGTACATAGGAGCAGTATTATAGTAGTTATATTCTTGTACATAGGAGGTAGTATTATAGTAGTTATATTCTTGTACATAGGAGTAGTATTATAGTAGTTATATTCTTGTACATAGGAGGTAGTAGTATAGTAGTTATATTCTTGTACATAGGAGGTAGTAGTATAGTAGTTATATTCTTGTACATAGGAGTAGTATTATAGTAGTTATATTCTTGTACATAGGAGGTAGTAGTATAGTAGTTATATTCTTGTACATAGGAGGTAGTATTATAGTAGTTATATTCTTGTACATAGGAGTAGTATTATAGTAGTTATATTCTTGTACATAGGAGGTAGTAGTATAGTAGTTATATTCTTGTACATAGGAGGTAGTAGTATAGTAGTTATATTCTTGTACATAGGAGTAGTATTATAGTAGTTATATTCTTGTACATAGGAGTAGTATTATAGTAGTTATATTCTTGTACATAGGAGGTAGTATTATAGTAGTTATATTCTTGTACATAGGAGTAGTATTATAGTAGTTATATTCTTGTACATAGGAGGTAGTAGTATAGTAGTTATATTCTTGTACATAGGAGTAGTATTATAGTAGTTATATTCTTGTACATAGGAGTAGTATTATAGTAGTTATATTCTTGTACATAGGAGGTAGTATTATAGTAGTTATATTCTTGTACATAGGAGTAGTATTATAGTAGTTATATTCTTGTACATAGGAGGTAGTAGTATAGTAGTTATATTCTTGTACATAGGAGTAGTATTATAGTAGTTATATTCTTGTACATAGGAGCAGTATTATAGTAGTTATATTCTTGTACATAGGAGCAGTATTATAGTAGTTATATTCTTGTACATAGGAGCAGTATTATAGTAGTTATATTCTTGTACATAGGAGCAGTATTATAGTAGTTATATTCTTGTACATAGGAGTAGTATTATAGTAGTTATATTCTTGTACATAGAAGCAGTATTATAGTAGTTATATTCTTGTACATAGAAGCAGTATTATAGTAGTTATATTCTTGTACATAGGAGCAGTATTATAGTAGTTATATTCTTGTACATAGGAGCAGTATTATAGTAGTTATATTCTTGTACATAGGAGCAGTATTATAGTAGTTATATTCTTGTACATAGAAGCAGTATTATAGTAGTTATATTCTTGTACATAGGAGTAGTATTATAGTAGTTATATTGTTATACATAGGTGCAGTATTATAGTAGTTATATTCTTGTACATAGGAGCAGTATTATAGTAGTTATATTGTTATACATAGGAGGTAGTATTATAGTAGTTATATTCTTGTACATAAGAGCAGTATTATAGTAGTTATATTCTTGTAAATAGGAGCAGTATTATAGTAGTTATATTCTTGTAAATAGGAGCAGTATTATAGTAGTTATATTCTTGTACATAGGAGCAGTATTATAGTAGTTATATTCTTGTACATAGGGGGCAGTATTATAGTAGTTATATTCTTGTACATAGGAAGTAGCATTATAATTGTTGTATTCTTTTACATAAGAGAAGTATTATAGTATTTTTTATTACAGTGTTGGCCAAAAGTATTGGCACCCCTGCAATTCTGTCAGATAATACTCGTGTTTTTCCAGAAAATGATTGCAAGCACAAACTCTTTGGTAATATCTTCATTTATTTTGCTTGCAATGAAAAAAAAACACAAAAGAGAATGAAAAAAAAAGTCAAATCATTGATCATTTTACACAAAATTCCAAAAATGAGCCGGACAAAAGTATTGGCACCCTCAGCCTAATACTTGGTAGCACAACCTTTAGACACAATAACTGTGCACAACCGCTTCCGGTAACCATCAATGAGTTTCTTAAAAGGCTCTGCTGGAATCTTAGACCATTCTTCTTTGGCAAACTGCTCCAGGTCCCCCCTGAGATGTGAAGGGGCCTTCTCCAAACTGCCACCAAGAGATCTCTCCACAGGTGTTCTATGGGATTCAGGGCTGGACTCATTGCTGCCACTTTACAAGTCTCCAGTACTTTCTCTCACCACCATTTTCTAGTGCTGACCTGAAGTGTGTTTTGGGTCATTGTCCTGCTGGAAGAGCCCTGACCTCTGAGGGAGACCCAGCTTTCTCACACTGGGCCCTACATTATGCTGCACAATGTGTTGGTCGTCTTCAGACTTCATAATGCCATGCACACGGTCAAGCAGTCCAGTACCAGAGGCAGCAAAGCAACCCCAAAACATCAGGGAACCTCCGCCATGTCTGACTGTAGGGACCGTGTTCTTTTCTTTGAAGGCCCCTTTTCCCCCTGTAAACTCTATGTTGATGCCTTTTCCTACTTTTGTCTCATCTGACCAGAGAACTTTCTTCCAGAACGTTTTTAGCTTTCTCAGGTAAGTTTTGGCAAACTCCAGCCTGGCTTTTTTATGTCTCTGGGTAAGAAGTGGGGTCTTCCTGGGTCTCCTACCATACAGTCCCTTCTCATTCAGACGCTGACGCTGGATAGTACGGGTTGACACTGTTGTACCCTCGGACTGCAGGGCAGCTTGAACTTGTTTGGATGTTAGTCGAGGTTCTTTATCCACCATCCGCACAATCTTGCATTGAAATCTCTCGTCAATTTTTCTTTTCCGTCCACATCTAGGGAGGTTAGCCACAGTGCCATGGGCTTTACACTTCTTGATGACACTGCGCACGGTAGACACAGGAACATTCAGGTCTTTGGAGATGGACTTGTAGCCTTGAGATTGCTCATGCTTCCTCACAATTTTGCTTCTCAAGTCCTCAGGCAGTTCTTTGGTCTTCTTTCTTTTCTCCATGCTCAATGTGGTCACACAAGGACACAGGACAGAGGTTGAGTCAACTTTAATCCATTTCAACTGGCTGCAAGTGTGATTTAGTTATTGCCACCACCTGTTAGGTGCCTCAGGTAAGTAACAGGTGCTGTTAATTACACAAATTAGAGAAGCATCACATGATTTTTCAAACAGTGCCAATACTTTTGTCCACCCCCTTTTTTATGTTTGCTGTGGAATTATATCCAATTTGGCTTTTTGACAATTATTTTTGTGGTTTTCCATTGAAGACAAATTAAATGAAGATAATAATACCAAAGAATTTGTGTTTGCAATCATTTTCTGGAAGAACATGAGTATTATCTGACAGAATTGCAGGGGTGCCAATACTTTTGGCCAACAATGTATATTTGTGTATGGCCAGTTACCGTCTCTGTCGTATATTTCTGCACTGTCTGTTTTATGGAGTAGGGTATAAAGTCTAAATAACCTGCAAAGAGGTTGAGTCTCCCCCAAGTTCAGCCCCCCCCCCCCCTACCCCTCCCATCATTACTGTTTTTAGTATCAGGTTATATATAGCCTATTATGTTGCTGGATTATATGTATATGTCATGTGTTTTAGAATGTGCCCCTTACTTTACGCCTTGAGATATGTCTGGCATCTATTATTTGCCCCCTATAACTCCCCTTCCTCATATTTCACTAGTACTTATTTTATCATAATTTCTTCCCCATACTCCTCGGGGGGCGCTATAAACAACTGCCTTCTCCACCCCACAAACCAATATCAGGGGTAAAATCCATAAAAGCAAGGTGTTGTACGGCGTGGGGCATTTTTTAATGGCCCCCTTACATAGTCCATCACTTGCCCTTTTCTTTTTCCCTTGGTTTTGTTTCTTTGCCATATATTTTCCCACCTCCCTGACATATCCTATATACACACACCCTGGAGGCCGCCCTAATGCTTTATACTGCAGTCAGATTATCTCTCTTAATGCTCAACGTTATCCTGTTGGCCTTTGAAGCAGCAGATTGGCGTTGAGCTCCATCTCTATGATGTGCGGGCTCCTCCAGGTCCTCTCAACCAGTAATCTTCCCATTTTTTCCCATGCTAGGATGTATATTGTGTGTAAATAACAGGCTCTTATGTAGCGTGCAGCTTTAGGTGTGACTAGAGTATGAACCAAGTGAAAGATAAAAAACATACAGGAGTTTTAACGCTGTGAGATGATCTGTATCGGATCAGGACCGTTCATCTCCCATCTCCATCCACAATACAATGGCCTGAGCTGCTGGACACTGACATTGGGTGACATCATCAGGAGTGGGACATGACATCATGGGGGCAGTATAACGTATCCTGTAATGCGACAATGTATCAAGTTTGACACGGCCTCTTCTCTTGTCTCTGTCCTCATCTTCCTTCTTCCTTTTCTCTTCCGCAGCTCCTCCTGCCCTTAAGATGTCGGTGAACGAGACGTTAGTGGTGAACCCAGGAGATAACGTCACTATGCAGTGCACACTTACAGGAGGCGACCCCACACCCAAAGCCGTCTGGTCTCACTCCCCTAATCCTATGCCCCCCAACAGCATCAGTAAAGGGGGAAATCTCACCATATTGAACATCACAACGGAAGATTCTGGATATTATAACTGCACAGCCATCAACAATGTGGGGAACCCGGCCAAGAAGACGGTCAACCTGCTAGTGAGATGTAAGTCCTGTAACAATGATGTCACCGCTGATCTCTAATATATGGATAGGCTGTATTCTGTGATGTCACCGCTGATCTCTAGTATAGGGATAGGCTGTATTCTCAGTGATGTCACCGCTGATCTCTAGTATATGGATAGGCTGTATTCTCAGTGATGTCACCGCTGATCTCTAGTATATGGATAGGCTGTATTCTCAGTGATGTCACCGCTGATCTCTAGTATATGGATAGGCTGTATTCTCAGTGATGTCACCGCTGATCTCTAGTATATGGATAGGCTGTATTCTCAGTGATGTCACCGCTGATCTCTAGTATATGGATAAGATGTATTCTCAGTGATGTCACTGCTGCTCTCTAGTATAGGGATAGGCTGTATTCTCAGTGATGTCACCGCTGATCTCTAGTATATGGATAGGCTGTATTCTCAGTGATGTCACCGCTGATCTCTAGCATATAGATAGGCTGTATTCTCAGGGATGTCACCGCTGATCTCTAGTATAGGGATAGGCTGTATTCTCAGTGATGTCACCGCTGATCTCTAGTATATGGATAGGCTGTATTCTGTGATGTCACCGATGATCTCTAGTATAGGGATAGGCTGTATTCTCAGTGATGTCACCGCTGATCTCTAGTATATGGATAGGCTGTATTCTCAGTGATGTCACCGCTGATCTCTAGTATATGGATAGGCTGTATTCTCAGTGATGTCACCGCTGATCTCTAGTATATGGATAGGCTGTATTCTCAGTGATGTCACCGCTGATCTCTAGTATATGGATAAGATGTATTCTCAGTGATGTCACTGCTGCTCTCTAGTATATACATAGGCTGTATTCTCAGTGATGTCACCGCTGATCTCTAGTATAGGGATAGGCTGTATTCTCAGTGATGTCACCGCTGATCTCTAGTATATACATAGGCTGTATTCTCAGTGATGTCACCGCTGATCTCTAGTATATGGATAGGCTGTATTCTCAGTGATGTCACCGCTGATCTCTAGTATATGGATAGGCTGTATTCTCAGTGATGTCACCGCTGATCTCTAGCATATAGATAGGCTGTATTCTCAGGGATGTCACCGCTGATCTCTAGTATAGGGATAGGCTGTATTCTCAGTGATGTCACCGCTGATCTCTAGTATATGGATAGGCTGTATTCTGTGATGTCACCGATGATCTCTAGTATAGGGATAGGCTGTATTCTCAGTGATGTCACCGCTGATCTCTAGTATATGGATAGGCTGTATTCTCAGTGATGTCACCGCTGATCTCTAGTATATGGATAGGCTGTATTCTCAGTGATGTCACCGCTGATCTCTAGTATATGGATAGGCTGTATTCTCAGTGATGTCACCGCTGATCTCTAGTATATGGATAAGATGTATTCTCAGTGATGTCACTGCTGCTCTCTAGTATATACATAGGCTGTATTCTCAGTGATGTCACCGCTGATCTCTAGTATAGGGATAGGCTGTATTCTCAGTGATGTCACCGCTGATCTCTAGTATATACATAGGCTGTATTCTCAGTGATGTCACCGCTGATCTCTAGTATAGGGATAGGCTGTATTCTCAGTGATGTCACCGCTGATCTCTAGTATATGGATAGGCTGTATTCTCAGTGATGTCACCGCTGATCTCTAGTATATACATAGGCTGTATTCTCAGTGATGTCACCGCTGATCTCTAGTATATGGATAGGCTGTATTCTCAGTGATGTCACCGCTGATCTCTAGTATATACATAGGCTGTATTCTCAGTGATGTCACCGCTGATCTCTAGCATATAGATAGGCTGTATTCTCAGTGATGTCACCGCTGATCTCTAGTATAGGGATAAGATGTATTCTCAGTGATGTCACCGCTGATCTCTAGTATATGGATAGGCTGTATTCTCAGTGATGTCACCGCTGATCTCTAGCATATAGATAGGCTGTATTCTCAGTGATGTCACCGCTGATCTCTAGTATAGGGATAGGCTGTATTCTCAGTGATGTCACCGCTGATCTCTAGTATATGGATAGGCTGTATTCTCAGTGATGTCACCGCTGATCTCTAGTATATACATAGGCTGTATTCTCAGTGACACAATGTCGAACATGTAGAACTTTGTGTCCATGCAAAAAAAAGTAGTTTCATGGTGGAGAGGCTGCATACGGACACCAACAGTTTGCTTTAAAAACCCATTGAAATGAACTGACCATATGCAAACCGTACTCAATCTGTTATTGGGCAATTTCGGCGGACTGCAGGCGCAAGATGTTTGTTGTGAAGAAAAGACATCAAAGTTTTTCATTTGTTTGATGTTTGTTTCATCTTTACAACCTGAACTGCCTGTGATATGTGACGATGACGATGATGATGATGGTGATGATGATGAGGGTGGGCACAATAACAGTATTTTTATACTCTTGTCCAATGTAATAAATAGGTTTGAGAAAGTTTGTGACCCCCCAGGATATTTATTGTTTGGTTATAAAATTATTTAAATTTTCATGTATAAAAATATCATTTTCATTGATCTCCTTGTAATGTACAGATGAGCCCCCTCTATAATGACCCCCCACCCTGCCTCAGAGCCCCCTCTGTAATGACCCCCCACCCTGCCTCAGAGCCCCCTCTATAATGACCCCCCACCCTGCCTCAGAGCCCCCTCTATAATGACTCCCCAGCCTGCCTCAGAGCCCCCTCTATAATGACCCCCCACCCTGCCTCAGAGCCCCCTCTATAATGACCCCCCACCCTGCCTCAGAGCCCCCTCTATAATGACTCCCCAGCCTGCCTCAGAGCCCCCTCTATAATGACTCCCCACCCTGCCTCAGAGCCCCCTCTATAATGACCCCCCACCCTGCCTCAGAGCCCCCTCTGTAATGACCCCCCACCCTGCCTCAGAGCCCCCTCTATAATGACCCCCCACCCTGCCTCAGAGCCCCCTCTATAATGACTCCCCAGCCTGCCTCAGAGCCCCCTCTATAATGACCCCCCACCCTGCCTCAGAGCCCCCTCTATAATGACCCCCCACCCTGCCTCAGAGCCCCCTCTATAATGACTCCCCAGCCTGCCTCAGAGCCCCCTCTATAATGACTCCCCAGCCTGCCTCAGAGCCCCCTCTATAATGACCCCCCACCCTGCCTCAGAGCCCCCTCTATAATGACCCCCCACCCTGCCTCAGAGCCCCCTCTATAATGACTCCCCAGCCTGCCTCAGAGCCCCCTCTGTAATGACTCCCCACCCTGCCTCAGAGCCTCCTCTGTAATGACCCCCACCCTGCCTCAGGGCCCCTTCTGTATTGACCCCCCACCCTGCCTCGGAGCCTCCTCTGTAATGACCCCCACCCTGCCTCAGAGCCCCCTCTGTAATGACTCCCCACCCTGCCTCAGAGCCCCCTCTGTAATGACTCCCCACCCTGCCTCAGGGCCCCCTCTGTAATGACCCCCACCCTGCCTCAGGGCCCCCTCTGTAATGACCCCCACCCTGCCTCAGAGCCCCCTCTGTAATGACTCCCCACCCTGCCTCGGAGCCCCCTCTGTAATGACCCCCCACCCTGCCTCAGAGCCCCCTCTGTAATGACTCCCCACCCTGCCTCAGAGCCCCCTCTGTAATGATCCCCACCCTGCCTCGGAGCCCCCTCTGTAATGACCCCCCACCCTGCCTCAGAGCCTCCTCTGTAATGACCCCCACCCTGCCTCAGGGCCCCTTCTGTATTGACCCCCCACCCTGCCTCAGAGCCTCCTCTGTAATGACCCTCACCCTGCCTCAGAGCCTCCTCTGTAATGACCCTCACCCTGCCTCGGAGCCCCCTCTGTAATGACCCCCCACCCTGCCTCAGAGCCTCCTCTGTAATGACCCCCACCCTGCCTCAGGGCCCCTTCTGTATTGACCCCCCACCCTGCCTCAGAGCCTCCTCTGTAATGACCCTCACCCTGCCTCAGAGCCTCCTCTGTAATGACCCTCACCCTGCCTCAGAGCCCCCTCTGTAATAACTCCCCACCCTGCCCCAGTGCCCCCTCTGTAATGACAGCTCTTTTCCTTGTAGACCCCTCTGTAAAGGCCCCCCCCCCCCCATATACTGAGTCTTTCTAGTCCCTTTAGTCTTGTATTAGTATATTGGATGTTTCCGTTCTCTGACATTTCCTATGGATGTAAATTCATTATTTGTTACAATGTATCAGCACAGCCCGTTGTCTATAAGGGTACATGTGTATCAGCCCTCCCCCCACACATACATTCACCATACAGGACCCCTCAGGTCCCCCCAGTAGTCTGGCAGTCCATGCTGAGAGCCGGCTGTGTACCCCTTTGTCTTGATATGATGAGTACATGTCCTGCTCTTATCTCCCCCACTTAATGCCCCCTCTTCCATCTTCTGCCCCTACAGCAATGAGGAACGTCACGTATCAGATCACCCCAGATGTCATCAAGGAGAGCGAGAGCATCCAGCTGGGCCAGGACCTGAAGCTGTCCTGCCACGCGGACGCCGTGCCCCAGGACAAGGTCCAGTACACCTGGTACAAGAACCAGAAGGTCATCAAAGCCTCGGAGCGGATCATGATCGTCAGGAATGACCCCGAACTCCCCCCGGTCACCAGCAGCCTGGAGATCATTGAGCTTCGCTTTAGTGACTACGGCACCTACTTGTGTGAGGTCTCGCTACCCAACCTGCCCAAAACCATGAACAGCAGTGAAATCAACATCTCTGCAGAGACAGGTCAGACAGCAGAGAAGGCTCAGCTTATACATATAGTAATATAAATGCACATAGTCCTTGAGGACTCCTTTAAGACATGTCAGGTGTCTGGAGGAGCTGTGGCAGTAGATGAGGGCGCAGGGAGCTGTTTTTTGGGATGACTGATGTCTGATGCCTCTTCTCTTGTAGTCCCTCCATCCATCAGTGTCCCCCGGGGGCAGCTTGTCATCACGGTGCGGGAGGGCTCCACGGCAGAGCTGCAGTGCGAGGTGCGGGGGAAGCCGCTGCCCCCGGTGCTGTGGAGCCGCATGGACAAGGAGGCCATGTTCAGCAATGGCCAAGTCATGGTGGAGACTCTGGACGGAAAACTCAGGCTGGAAAACGTCACCCGAGAAATGAGCGGAACCTACAAGTGTCAGACGGCGAGATATAATGGCTTCAATATACGATCCAGGGAGGCCGCAGTGCAGCTCAATGTGCAGTGTGAGTACAATGGCGGCGGGATACCCCTCAAAAGATACCAAAGGAGAGTTACAATCTCACCTAGTGCCCTCCTCTCTGTCATTGACTCATGAACAGAATACCAGAGGTTCAGTGAAGACTGACACACAAACAGAAGAGGGTGGGAAATAGAGGGGACAATAAACATGGATGACAACCTGTCGGGCACTGTAATGTAAGTCATGAGAGGTTGTCACTGAGGATTTGAGCAGGAAGTAAACAAGGAAAGACACAATGGAGTGACATTTGGGAGGGGGTCTGGACTGGGATCTCCTGGAATCTCTTGGTAGACAAGTTGATCCCTTTAATTGATCACTTTGGGGCAGGGAGATCCTGTGACTACCACAAATGGGGTGAAGCTTGTGAAATGGAATTAAAGGGGCGTTCATGACTGGGGATGTTCTTGGCCGACCAGGTGGGGCTTCAATAAGTCTCTAGATGTGGAGTGAAATGGTAGTAAATACATATAGGTACATGGATCCCAAAGGTAGTCACCCAGGCAAGTCAAATGGTTGCAAGTCAAACACCGATCTGTGCCCAGCGTTGCCCCCTGGCTATCCTGGGCTGTATACTGGATACACAGTGCCAGCAGCGGAGTTCCCCTTTAACCATGTAATAGCCCCGGTCCTGTCCATACAGAGCGGCCTCATTTGGCTACTTTGTGGGGTCCGTGGGGCGACTGTGGCCCTTTAGCTCTGCAGTGGGTGCTGGGCTGGAGGTGGCGTTATCTCACAGGAGATCTGCCGTGCCCTTGTAGCGTTTCGATGAATACAAAGCACATTGTGTGCAGCAGAGCGGAGCCATAAAAGGCAGAATTATGGAATATGTGCAACATATGGAGGTTAAAGAGGGTTAAAGTGATGCATAGACCAGCCGGGAATTGAATTTTAGGGCAGACGTAACGGAGAGCAGATGTTACTTCGTCTTCTCCAATCATTTTATTATTCCGGTCTATCCCGAGCGCCAGGAGCAGGGCGAGCACCGCAGTAATGATGTCACATTGTGCGGCCATTAAAGAGCCCGTAGAGTTCACAGCCAGGCGGTATTATTACTGAGATTACACCGTCCTCCCACAATCCTCTGCAAATGACAAACTCAGAACTGGCTGTATCCTGAATGCGGAATACAATGCCGGGAATACAGTGAAGACTGACACAGGCAGCGCTCTAGATGATAGAAATAATCATAAAGATGCCATTGCCCTACATGATCTGACCCCATGAGAACTGTAATGGCCGCCAGTTCTGGTTGTCACTTTCTGTTACTCATGGACGAGACCAAAAAGCTGAATCACATATAAAAGACGTCAGACATCAGAATAAAGCTTTGCATTAGCAAATTGTCTTTATTTTTAGAGTCACGGGATGTCCATCGTAAAATGACTGCAGGGAAGTCGGAAAAAGCGATCGAAAAATGGTGGAGGATCCAAAGAGTATTCTCAGATATATTAAAGGATGAGAAAAACATGGCTACCTTCTTCAAACAACAGTGCCCCCCCCCCCTCTACATAGGTTGTGAGGAGTATTACAGATCAATCACAGAAATTGTAATACCTCTCACAACCTATAGACAGGGGTAGCGCTGTAAAACCCCTTTGACACTGGGTATTACCATATTACTACTGAGTCCATCATGCTGTAAAATACACAAATATTATATATATATATATATATATATATATATATATATATATATATATGGAAAACCACTCCTGAATAATATGTAATATATGGTATATACAATATATACTGCAGCTCAAGTAGAAAAATAAGATAGGAAATAATAATATAAATAGTAATAAAAAATAACATTTACTAATAGCAATAACTATAGTAATAATAATAATAAATAAATCACATGTTCAATAATAACAATAACTGTAATAATATAATAATATAAAAATAATAGTAATAATATATAATGGTATCAATAATAATATAATAGTAATATACATAATAGTAATAATAACATAAATAATAATAGTAAGAATAATATAAATAGTAATACTAATGGTAATATTTACTAATAGCAATATCTGCAATAATAATAATATAATAATAATAATAATATAAATATAATAATAATAATAATGAGTTCAATATAACAATAACTGTAATAATGGCAATAAAATATAATAATAATAATAATAATAATAATAATACACTAATAAATAATAATAGTAATAAACAAAATAATAATATAAATAATAAATAACATGTTCAATAATAATAATAACTGTAATAATAATAGTAATATAAATAATATTAGTAATAATAATAGTAATACTATATAATAAGAATAATAAGAATAATTATAATATGTTCAATTCTAACAATAACTGTGACAATAATAATCAGCCATGAAGAAGATTTCCCAAAAAGAGAGAAGCAGCCTCATCCAGCTCATCAATAGCGAACTCTGGGACAAGGACCTTGCAAAACCGCATCATGTGACAGCCATGACAGATGGAAGAAAACTCTATGAAGTCCGGCCATCTAATCATAAGCCAAGAGGACGAAGTCCAGGCAAAATATCGGAGTGAACAACTCGTCACAAGGTCTATCAGTCTATCTAGCAGTGGAGGAGGCCGTGAGCTTCATAATAGAGAGATTACAGACGTCCAGACAACAGCGACACATGTTATACAAGACTGGAAAAAAGGTAACGAAGCCTCGACTGGAAACGGGGGATATGGAGCGATGAGATTAAAGTCAATAGACCGGGCTCTGGTGGGTGCAGATGGGACTGCAAGATCAAGAGAAGAAGGGGTTAACGGATCGAGAAACTGAAGGAAGTGTCAGGTTTGGTGTAGGAAGCCTGAGGATGTGGCGGGCGATGTGTCACAGCCAAAGGTGTTGGATACTTGAGCAGGATGGATGGTGGTCTCAGTGCTGAGCTATATGTGAGTATCCTACAAGACCAGTTACTTTGTATACTCGAGTACTATGGGAATGAAGAAGACCAGAAGCTTACGCCGAGATTAGCAAAGTAATGAATGGTTCAATGACAATGAAGTGGGGGGGCTGGACTGTCCATCCCCCCCCCACCCCAGACCCCAATCCAATCCAACACTTGTGGGTAGAGCTGAAGATAAAGCCGTATTCATACCCAAGTGGCGACCAGTATACACCAACAGTGGGAACATGTAGAAGAGACCTGAGGTCAGATTATGGTGGAGACCTGCTGGAATCTGATTGAGAGCCCAGAAGGATAAAGGCCGTGGTGAAAGCCAAAGATGGATTTACAGAACAATAAAAAGTAAAATTTAGATTTTTCGGAGCAAAAAAAGAACAATGAGAAGAATCTGCAGAACTGATCATATGCGAAATAGTTACTAGTCACTTTTATGTATGAGATAGCCAAGAGGATTGTCTATAACATGATGGGAGATATGAAGCTGTAGTGGATGGGATATTATTACCCTCCTCCTCCTCAGTGTAGAATGAAGTAAAGCAAAATATTATAAAAAAAAAAAAAAACAATAATAGAAATAAAAATTTTTTACAGAAGAATAATAAAGGATGTGAAATAGTAAAATACAACAAATAAATTAAAATAAAATATAATAAAATAATGGAAATGAAGTGTAGGATAGGAGAATGAATGCGGATAGCGAGCTCAGTGGGGGAGGGGCTGAGGGTACTGGTGCCAGGCTCTGTACATCGCTATGGCATATGCTGGCGCCATGTAAACCGTAATACACACTATAAAGTAGCAGGTGGAGTCGTCGTTCCCTCCATGTCAGGGGGGATACTGAGACACACCATTGGCGTAAGGCTCATTTTTTAGCCAAATGTGCAGTACAAACCGTGATCCGCGCCTTTCCCGCCATATTGTGTGAATTTAGGTGGATGCGGAGAGAGAAGTCCAGCAAGCAGCGCTGTTCTCTCCCCCTTTTTCGTACGGAAACCACACGGACCCCATTATAATCTATGGGGTCTGCGGGTTTCCCAGGTCCCGTTCAGAGGGTCGCCAAGCGGTCTCTCCAAACGCAAACCTGAATGCAGATGTGAACCGGGCCTTAGTAAATTTGCCCCATTGCCTGCTGGCAGACGCCACCTATTAACCCTTATGACACTGTAATATACTGAATGCTCCTTGACCTCAGGTCACTGTGTCCTGAATCCATTATGGAATCTCTTCCTTTGCCGCTTTCACCTTTGCCGCGTCGCTCCGCTCTAATAGAGACACTTCTCCATGGCTCAGACTCTTCATTACTGCGGCTCTGGCGCTGAGGTTTTTGTCTCACGTAATCCTAGTACGTGCGTTGTGAGAAGTTCTGATAATAACTGTCTCATCTCCACGTCCTGCCGCCGCCGCCATCCATTCATCGTCTGCGATGTTCGTTTTCCTCTGATGTGTACAAAAGTCCCGTCTCGTCTCACCGCCTCTCACATCAGGAGTACAGAGCCTAGATAACGCCGCATCACCCGGATCTAAGCATAGCAAGATCAATACGGCGGTGGCCAGAGAGGGGGAGGGGCCACAGAGTGGTTTTTCTATTTTTTTTTTTTCTCCTTCATACATAAAGTGATATAAAATATTAATGTAAGGTTCTGGACATCGAGGAAGTCGCCAGAGACTATAAGATCTGCAAATGATGCCATTCTCCAGCCCCAACTCCAACGTGTGTTATGTGGGACAGACTGGAAGTTATTAGCCACGTAAAACCGCACAAATCGTCTCCAGTTTTGTGTGATGATTGTGCGAGGTCTGCTGGTCGTGGCCGTGCTGGTTATCACCACTTTTCACACACTGAGAGGGAAAGAAACTCATACTGAGAGACGTTGGTTTATCACTGCGGCAGATCACTACATGCCTAGGCAGAGATGTCAGCACTGGTCAATGTTGTGTGTCCTGGTGGTGGTGAGAACAAGGATGGACTGGAACGACAGCAGGAGGTGAAGGTCTGAGTCCTGAGATGGAGGTCTATCCTCTTCGGTTATGATCCTGGAATGGAGGTCTATCCTCTATAAAGAAGAGTCTTGGAATCGAGGTCTATCCCCTACTGTAAGGAGTCCTGGAATCGAGGTCTATCCTCTATAAAGAGGAGTCCTGGAATGGAGGTCTATCCTCTTCAATATGGAGTCCTACAATGGAGGTCTGTCCTCTATAATGAGGAGTCCTGGAATAGAGGTCTATCTTCTACAGTGAGGAGTCCTGGAATGGAGGTCTATCCTCTATAATGAGGAGTCCTGGAATGGAGGTCTATCCTCTTCAGTATGGACTCCTAGAATGGAGGTCTATCCTCTATAATGAGGAGTTCTGGATGGAGGTCTACCATCTACAGTGTGGAGTCCTGGAATGGAGGTCTATCCTCTTCGGTTATGATCCTGGAATGGAGGTCTATCCTCTATAAAGAAGAGTCTTGGAATCGAGGTCTATCCCCTACTGTGAGGAGTCCTGGAATGGAGGTCTATCCTCTATAAAGAGGAGTCCTGGAATGGAGGTCTATCCTCTATAAAGAGGAGTCCTGGAATGGAGGTCTATCCTCTTCAATATGGAGTCCTACAATGGAGGTCTGTGCTCTATAATGAGGAGTCCTGGAATAGAGGTCTATCTTCTACAGTGAGGAGTCCTGGAATGGAGGTCTATCCGCTATAATGAGGAGTCCTGGAATGGAGGTCTATCCTCTTCAGTATGGACTCCTAGAATGGAGGTCTATCCTCTATAATGAGGAGTTCTGGATGGAGGTCTACCATCTACAGTGTGGAGTCCTGGAATGGAGGTCTATCCTCTACAGTGATGGGTTCTGGAATGGAGGTCTATCCTCTATAATGAGGAGTTCTGGATGGAGGTCTACCATCTACAGTGTGGAGTCCTGGAATGGAGGTCTATCCTCTACAGTGATGGGTAATGGAATGGAGGTCTATCCTCTACAGCAGGGGTTCTCAAACTGCGGCCCGTGGGCCACATGCGGCCCGCCAAGCACTTCTGTCTGGCTCCGCGGACACCACCGGTAGGCGTTCATTTATAATAAAGCTCCTGGGGAGCTCGGGCCAGGCCATGAAGCGCACTTCACTTTACCTATTGGAGGGCACCGCTCCCGATGTCTGTGCGACCTGCTCTGCCTCCGGCCCACTGTTTAAAAAGTTTGAGGACCACTGCTCTACAGTGTGGAGTCCTGGAATGGAGGTCTATCCTCTACAGTGATGGGTCCTGGGATGGAGGTCTATCCTCTTCAGAGTGAAGTCCTGGAATGGAGGTCTATACTCTATATTGATGAGTCCTAGAATGGAGGTCTATCCTCTATAATGAGGAGTCCTGGAATGGAGGTCTATCTTCTACAGTGAGGAGTCCTGGAATGGAGGTCTATCCTCTACATTGTGGAGTCCTGGAATGGAGGTCTATCCTCTATATTGATGAGTCCTTGAATGGAGGTCTATCCTCTATAATGAGGAGTCCTGGAATAGAGGTCTATCCCCCTACAGTGAGGAGTCTTGGAATGGAGGTCTATCATCTTCAGTATGGAGTCCTAGAATGGAGGTCTATCCTCTATAGTGAGGAGTCCTGGAATGGAGGTCTATCCTCTACAGCGAGGAGTCCTGGAATGGAGGTCTATCTTCTTTAGTATGGAGTCCTAGAATGGAGGTCTATCCTCTATAATGAGAAGTCCTAGAATGGAGGTCTATCCTCTATAATGAGAAGTCCTAGAATGGAGGTCTATCCTCTATAGTGAGGAGTCCTGGGATGGAGGTCTATCCTCTATAGTGAGGAGTCCTGGAATGGAAGTCTATCCTCTACAGCAGTGGTTCTTCACCGGGGTTCGATCGAACCCTAGGTACTATGTACAGTTCATTTTGTGTAGCAGTAAAAAAACACCTATGTCTTGAATTTGGAAAAAAATCATATTTGATTTATCACTAAAGATAATCTGTAATGAGGAGTCCTGGAATGGAGGAATATCCTCTATAGTGAGGAGTCCTGGAATGGAGGTCTAACTTCTATAGTGACAAAACCTGGAATGGAGGTCTATCCACTATAGTGATGGGTCCTGGAATGGAGGTCTATCCTCTACAGTGATGGGTCCTGGAATGGAGGTCTATCCTCTACACTTTTTCAGCATGCAAGCTACTTATAAAATGACCAAGTCAAAATGATCTACTACCCACTGCCGAGCTGACAAGATAGGTCCTAGCCTCTCTGCTGCTGATGATCGAAAGACGCCCCCCCCCCCCCCCCGATTGACCTGGGGCACAGATTGTAAAAGCAGACAGTGCGCTGTCAGCTTTCCAGCGGTATATAAAACTGCATGTGCCCAAACCCATGAAAGGTCCTCTTTAATCCTAGCAGGCTTCAGGCCTATATGGTAATGCCCAGACATCACGTGGTCTGGGATATTACCATATAGGCCCCAAGCCTGCTTATACTTACCGATCTCGCTGCTGCCCCCGCGATCCTCTTCTCTTGGCAGTCAGACATCTACGTATCAGCATAGGCGGCGCAATGATGCCACCTACTCTGATACGTAGACGTCTGAACCAGCGCAGGGAGAACGGCAGCTCTCCTGCGCTGGTTCAAAGAAAAAAAAAAGTTAAAAAAAAGTAAAAAGAGGTGCGGCGCTGCCTGGCAAACACAGAGAGCAGGGAGCAGTTTAATAGTGAGGATGTCTGCGATCGACCCATACTTCCTTTGCGATCGACCGGTAGATCGCGATCGACTGTATTGGGCACCCCTGCTCTACAGTGAGGAGTCCTGGAATGGAGGTCTATCCTCTACAGTGAGGAGTCCTGGGATGGAGGTCTATCCTCTATAGTGAGGAGTCCTGGAATGGAGATCTATCCTCTATAGTGAGGAGTCCTAGAATGGAGGTCTATCCTCTACAGTGAGGAGTCCTGGGATGGAGGTCTATCCTCTACAGTGAGGAGTCCTGGAATGGAGGTCTATCCTCTACAGTGAGGAGTCCTGGGATGGAGGTCTATCCTCTACAGTGAGGAGTCCTGGGATGGAGGTCTATCCTCTACAGTGAGGAGTCCTGGGATGGAGGTCTATCCTCTATAGTGAGGAGTCCTGGGATGGAGGTCTATCCTCTATAGTGAGGAGTCCTAGAATGGAGGTCTATCCTCTATAGTGAGGAGTCCTGGAATGGAGATCTATCCTCTATAGTGAGGAGTCCTAGAATGGAGGTCTATCCTCTACAGTGAATAGTCCTGGGATGGAGGTCTATCCTTTTTAGCGATTAACCCTACTTTTGTCCTGAACACAATGACAGTCGAAGATTGATTTGGAGACCACATGGAGAACACCATGACGAGTCATTCACAAGGAAACATCCCACACCAGTTCTACTTCTGGGATTATGGTGTGGGATGATATAATATACGGTGTCTGGACTCCTCTAGTCTTCATATCAGGTTCACTAACAGCTCAGCGTTACGTTGAATTGGTCACGTGACCAGTGGTGCGGCCAGGTCTCCAAAGAGTCCCAGGAGACATTTTTCAACAGGACATCACCATGCCATGTTCCTCATGTTATTATGGGCAGCCGGCATAGCCTTAACGTATTCCCATGACTGGCGCTGTCTCTGGACTTGTCACCCATTGAACACATCTGGGATGTCATTGGTCGCCAATTGTAATCTGTCATCTCCATTGTCCACCATGTTGTTCTCAGTGCTCTTGTCATGGCAGAATGTCAGGTAAAGAGTAAATCCTAAACAAAGCTGAAAGAAAATTGTCTTGTACTTGTTTTTAGCAGCGCAGGCATTTCGTACCCCCCCCCCCCCCCGTGGCCGCACGCCAGTGCCCGGTAAATAACCGGTGTCAGGACTGCTGATATTGGGATTTCTCCTCCAACCATCAGAATAGCAGAAAACACGTTTTATTGGTCTAATAACAAGCTGGAGGAAAGCGGCGAGAGTGCGGCCGGCCTGATGTCACATAATGGATGCCTTTAATAGTGCGGCCTCCGGCGGGGGGTTTATATCACAGTTCACACTGCACTACAGACATGAGTAATGGAGACCCCTGTGCTCCGGCTGTACACACTGCTGGGTGAGATGAAGGAGCCCGGGAAGGAAGGGGGGGCAAGAATCTGGCCGGAGGGTCTGATCATCTTCACATCCCCTCCGAGACATCCTACTATTAATACTGTATATCATAGTGGAACCATAATAGCGTACCGCAGCTCTAATGCTAAACCGCCACAGCTTGTCAGTCATCTGCGGTAGTGGAGCTGGCGGTGCATGATATCGGGGACCTGGAGGGTCAGAACAACATGGCAATACCAGACACAAACAGAGGTGGCGCTGCATCTAGCAAAAGGAGATGTGATTGTCTTATCCCGTGCAGTCTCTTCCTTTGACCTGGTGAAGATTTTGTTCATCATTTGCATATATTATATCAGTGATGTCAGTAACAGGGGGCGGGGCTGTGACAACCTCTCAGACATGATACAGTATATACAGGCTGGTTGTCAGTAGTAATAGATGATTAGCCCAGTCTCCAGTATCTCCTCCTCATCTTACAATCCATCTTGTGTCTTTTGGCAGTTGCCCCGGTCGTGGAGCCTAAATTCCAGGACATCCGGTTGCCGATGAAGCGCAGCATCACCTTGAGGTGTAACATGTTGAAAGGGAGTCCGGTGAAGGTGGCGACTGCGGTTTGGAGGTTTAATCGGAATCTTCTGAGCGTCCCCCCCATAGAGCAGCAGGAATATTCTGAGTACAAGATCAACAGCACCAGCCGGGAGACAAGCGGCACCTACGAGTGCACCATCTCCAACGACGTGGGCTCCGACTCCTGTGTCTTTCAGGTGACTGGTGAGTGGCCACATCATAGGTGATTTGGAGGATGCACTTGTGTCGGGGCCCCTAAGTCTGGGGAGACTTTCCTCACCACATACAGTGATCGGGTAGAGCGCACCTACATCGCTCTGCCTGATCCTAGAGATAACGGTGTGGCAGTGCACAGCTGTACGCCTCTCTGTATCCTATAGGACACAGACTAGAGAAGGGATCGACCCTGACCTCCGGGATGTAGCATTAACCCCCTCACTGTCCTAGATCACCAAGTAGACTGACATCAACCCCTACAATGCCCTAGGTCACCAGGGATTCTTACATTATACCTCAGTGTCCCAGACCACAATGTATCTGACATTTACCCCTCTACTGGCCCCGGCCACCAGGTTCTGTGAAAATAACCCCTTCATTGCCCCAGACCACCATTTAAGGCGACATTAACTCTTTCACTGCAACAGGCCATGAAGAATAATGACAATCTGCTGCGCTCGACCACCGGGCATGTAGACATTAACCCTTGCAGTGCCAGAAGTGACTGTAGTGGAGTATTATATGACTGAATGATGTGACCCGATAGTTCTGGCGTCTTATAGATAATTATTAGGGTGTGCGGGTGCAATTGGGGGGGTCCAAGCTGAGCTCATTCACCAGGGCCCAGGAGCCTTTAGTTCACCTCTGATTGTATATTGTCACTAAGTGTTAAGGCATAAACCTTAAAGGGGCCCCCGATACTCTGGAGGTCACGTTTTGGATTTTCTTTTTCCTGTTATAATTCATCATTTCATCATCGTCCAGGTAAGGCTTACAACCCCGAGTTTTACTATGACACCCTCAACCTCATCGAGAGCAACAAACAGTCCAAGAATTACTCCTATCTCATTCAATGGACCCAGAAAGAGCCCGGCGCCGTGGATGCGGTGCTGCACTACAAGCTGGAGATCAAACCGGTAAGAAAAGGGTGGCACTTATTGTATTCTGTGTACAATATGAGGTCTGTCTAGTTTCACCAGTTCTGCTATTCCTCCAGCTCTGGTATTCCTTCAGCTCTGGTATTCCTTCAGCTCTGCTATATCTTCATCTCTAATATTCCTCCAGCTCTGCTATACCTTCAGCTCAGCTATTCCTCCAGCTCTGGTATACCTTTAGCTCTTCTATACCTTCAGCAATACTATCTCTGCCATATGTTCATCTCTGCTATTCCTTCAGCTCTGCTATATTTCCAACTCTGCTATTCCTCCAACAATACTATCTCTGCTATTCCTCCAGCTCTGCTATATCTCCATCTCTGCTATACTATAACACCAGCTTTGTAATTCTACCTCTACTATACCTCCAGCTCTGCTATTCCTCCAGCTCTGCTATATTTCCAGCTCTGCTATTCCTCCAGCCCTGCGACACCTTCAGTTCTGCTATTCCTCCAGCTCTGCTACACCTTCAGCTCTGCTATTCCTCCTACTCTGCTATTCCTCATAGGGTGACAATAGATGATCAGGTGAAAACTGATCTAATAATTGTTCTGTTTATCAATAGTAATAATAACAATTCATCAAGTTCTGATGTTTTGTAGTATTTTGCTGGACACAGTGATTAGATATTACACGACGCACCAGTGGCCGCCATTGTGTTGTAGATTTCTGTATTCGCCCATTATCTCTTCTGTTTCAGTGTCAGTCTGTAGTTTTCGCATTCTATTCATAAACCAGGAAGTCCAGAACTTGGCAAGCCCTGCTGTGCTACAATAGTAACAAATCTACATCTGTGATATAAGATAGACCTCAGCTCCTCCCTTGTAGTACTGCCGCCCTTTACATCTTTACAAATAAATCTGTTATCAAGAGCAAAACCATCACATAATAATCTTCTTCTAACAAGGATGGATATCAGCGCTGTGTTAACTCTGCCGTTATTAACAGCGCCATTCACACGGTGCAGAAATCTCTGTGCACTTATTGATTTTTGTTGTGTTGTGGGTAATGGGCTCCTGTATACATCGTGGTCACCGCCGCGTCTTCCCTCCATTATGCTTTCAGCAGGGGGCATTAATGTCATCTTATCGAAGCTGCGGCCGCACTTTAGTAAGAGACGCACAATACTCGCCTATATAAAGCATGTTAAAAGCATCGATGTGGCGGTAACATAAATATATACGGATAATGTGCGAGGAAACGGCGAGCTGAGAGAGAACCGCCATTATGGATGAATTAAGCACCATCATGAAAGGTTATAAAGTATCATCCCGCACTTACCAGCACTCACCTAGTACAAGAATATCACACACTATAGTAAGGAACCAGACAGCTCCAGAGCGCTCACCGCAGGGGTCACACCGGGAACCCTACACTGATCCTGAGTTACATCCTGTATTATACTCCAGAGCTGCGCTCACTATTCTGCTGGTGCAGTCACTGTGTACATACATTACATTACTTATCCTGTATTATACTCCAGAGCTGCGCTCACTATTCTGCTGGTGCAGTCACTGTGTGCATACATTACATTACTTATCCTGTACTGATCCTGAGTTACATCCTGTATTATACTCCAGAGCTGCACTCACTATTCTGCTGGTACAGTCACTGTGTACATACATTACATTACTTATCCTGTACTGATCCTGAGTTACATCCTGTATTATACTCCAGAGCTGCGCTCACTATTCTGCTGGTACAGTCACTGTGTACATACATTACATTACTTATCCTGTATTATACTCCAGAGCTGCGCTCACTACTCTGCTGGTACAGTCGCTGTGTACATACATTACATTACTTATCCTGTACTGATCCTGAGTTACATCCTGTATTATACTCCAGAGCTGCGCTCACTATTCTGCTGGTGCAGTCACTGTGTTACTCCAGCCGCTAACGGGCCCTATATACTTACCGATCCTGGCAGGGGCCGGGATCGGTAAGTGACACTGCGGGCCCCACAAGCACTATTATACTCAGGGGTCTTTTCGGACCCCCGAGTATAATGATCGGAAGTGCAGGAGAGGTAACTGAACATAAAAAACTGTGTTACTTACCTCTCCAGGCTCCGCGCAGGCTTCGGCCTACTTGTGTGACGTCTCAGACGTCACATGATCGGGGCCTGCGTCCTTATGCGTCGCGACGCAGGCTCCCGCTCACATGACATCCCTGACGTCATTGAAGATGGCCGCCAGCGGGGAGTCGGGAGACAGGTAAGTTACAGTGTTTTTTGTTTTTTTATGTTGTTCTTCCCCTGGGTCTCCGATTATTATACTCTGGGGTGTGAAAAGACCCCAGAGTATAATAATTGTTAATGGGTGTCCACAACGGGGCATAATAGTGGGTGAAGGGGCCACAATGGGGGATAATACTGTGTGTAGGGGCCACAATGGGGCATAATACTGTGTGCAGGGCCACTATGGGGGATAATACTGTGTGCAGGGCCACTATGGGGGATAATACTGTGTGCAGGGACAACTATAGGGGATAATACTGTGTGTAGGGGCCACAATGGGGCATAATACTGTGTGCAGGGCCACTATGGGGCATAATACTGTGTGCAGGGGCCACTATGGGGTATAATACTGTGTGCAGGGGCCACTATGGGGTATAATAATGTGTGCAGGGGCCACTATGGGATATAATACTGTGTACAGGGGCCACAATGGGGCATAATACTGTGTGCAGGGCCACTATGGGGGATAATACTGTGTGCAGGGACCACTATGGGGTATAATACTGTGTGCAGGGGCCACTATGGGGTATAATACTGTGTGCAGGGGCCACTATGGGGTATAATAATGTGTGCAGGGGCCACTATGGGATATAATACTGTGTGCAGGGGCCACTATGGCGTATAATAATGTGTGCAGGGGCCACTATGGAGCGTAATAGTGTGCGTAGGAATGCGGGGGGTGGGGTCGTGCGGGGTTTTCGGCGTCAGCCGGGGGGGGGGGGCATGTCAAAGGTTCGCCACGGGGCCCCGACATTCCTAGTTACGCCACTGACTGTGTACATACATTACATTACTTATCTTGTATTATACTCCAGAGCTGCACTCACTATTCTGCTGGTACACTCACTGTGTACATACACTACATTACTTATCCTGTACTGGTCCTGTGTGACATTCTTCCATGTCCCATCATGCCTTCTGCAGGTTTCTCCATGGAGGTTACACACCAGTTATTGATATGTAGTGGTGCGCCCAGGCGAGGACTTGGTGACGGGTCAGTGACCTGCCATTTCCTTTCACAGACCTTCTTGTATATGAGAGGTAGTGACCTTTCTGTGTGTAATACGGGGCAGGCGGTGCGGTGACATGTATGGCTTCTGACAGTTGTGCACACATTATACAGGTCGCAGCTCTTGAGTATTGTGTACAATGTGTCAGAGAATTCTGTCTCTAGAAATACCTGACCAAAAAATCAAGGTAAATTATGACAGTCTTGACAAAATCTTATCCTGTTAGTTTTAAATCCAGAAACTACAGGAAGTTGTCTTATGGAGAGACAGTCTACTGTACAGAGATAATACAAGTCTGTGTAGTATGGAGAGACAGTCTAATGTACAGAGATAATACAAGTCTGTGTAGTATGGAGAGACAGTCTACTGTACAGAGATAATACAAGTCTGTGTAGTATGGAGAGACAGTCTACTGTACAGAGATAATACAAGTCTGTGTAGTATGGAGAGACAGTCTACTGTACAGAGATAATACAAGTCTGTGTAGTATGGAGAGACAGTCTACTGTACAGAGATAATACAAGTCTGTGTAGTATGGAGAGACAGTCTACTGTACAGAGATAATACAAGTCTGTGTAGTATGGAGAGACAGTCTACTGTACAGCGATAATACAAGTCTGTGTAGTATGGAGAGACAGTCTGCTGTACAGAGATAATACAAGTCTGTGCTGTATAGAGAGACAGTCTACTGTACAGAGATAATACAAGTCTGTGTAGTATGGAGAGACAGTCTACTGTACAGAGATAATACAAGTTTGTGTAGTATGGAGAGACAGTCTACTGTACAGAGATAATACAAGTCTGTGTAGTATGGAGATACAGTCTACTGTACAGAGATAATACAAGTCTGAGTAGTATGGAGAGACAGTCTACTGTACAGAGATAATACAAGTCTGTGCTGTATAGAGAGACAGTCTACTGTACAGAGATAATACAAGTCTGTGTAGTATGGAGAGACAGTCTACTGTACAGAGATAATACAAGTCTGTGTAGTATGGAGAGACAGTCTACTGTACAGCGATAATACAAGTCTGTGTAGTATGGAGAGACAGTCTACTATACAGAGATAATACAAGTCTGTGTAATATAGAGAGACAGTCTACTGTACAGCATATAATACAAGTCTGTGTAGTATGGAGAGACAGTCTACTGTACAGAGATAATACAAGTCTGTGTAGTATGAAGAGACAGTCTACTGTACAGCGATAATACAAGTCTGTGTAGTATGGAGAGACAGTGTACTGTACAGAGATAATACAAGTCTGTGTAGTATGGAGGGACAGTCTACTGTACAGATATAATACAAGTCTGTGTAGTATGGAGAGACAGTCTAGTGTACAGAGATAATACAAGTCTGTGTAGTATGGAGAGACAGTCTACTGTACAGAGATAATACAAGTCTGTGCTGTATAGGGAGACAGTCTACTGTACAGAGATAATACAAGTCTGTGTAGTATGGAGAGACAGTCTACTGTACAGCGATAATACAAGTCTGTGCTGTATAGGGAGACAGTCTACTGTACAGAGATAATACAAGTCTGTGTAGTATGGAGAGACAGTCTACTGTACAGCGATAATACAAGTCTGTGTAGTATGGAGAGACAGTCTACTGTACAGAGATAATACAAGTCTGTGTAGTATGGAGAGACAGTCTAGTGTACAGATATAATACAAGTCGGTGTAGTATGGAGAGACAGTCTACTGTACAGAGATAATACAAGTCTGTGTAGTATGGAGGGACAGTCTACTGTGACCCTCAATCTCTCCTCAATGGTCTCAGATCTGAGATCTCCTTGAAGCTTCCGATATCTCCAGCATACATAAGGAGATGATCTGCACATTAACCCTCTGCTGTCCTCGGCCTTCATATTGTCAGTACAATGTGAGGAGGCGGAGATCGTGTCTGAGCGGCAGTAATGTCCGATTTATAGATTTATCTCTAAGTATCTGTGGACGGAGATTCCAAATGTACATTCATAGGAAAGTGTTGAACAAATATTTAGGGTTACACTACCAGTAAAAGTTTTAGGACGCTCCCATTTTTTTAGTTATCTTTGACATTAACACAGTCCTAGCACAGTAAATACATGAGAAGGTTCAAAGTAAGATAATTTCTCACCTCAACAGTCACACTAGGATGATTTTTTTTAATTTAACAAAAGGGATTTTTTAGGGAAGGCATTAAGGAGTTCTGCTCTGCAGCACAGAAAGCAACTGCAGACTGCGCCCCCTAGGACAGGGTTTGGACAGTTTTACTGTTTGGGGTTGCACACGTCACTATTATAGAGGCAAGGAGCAGGCAAATACTGCAAGAGAAGACAGAAAATATACAGTAACCCTTAGAAGTGAAGGTCTGTCCAGCAGAGAAATGCCAGGGTAACAGTCAGCACAGAATCCGACACCATCAAAAGGGGATTGGAAACTGGAGGAAACTCTGACAGGAAGAGATCTGGGAGACCAAAAGCCACTGCAAAATCATGTGACAAGTTACTGAGAGTCAACACTTTGTGTGATCAAAAGCTCACAGCAGAAAATCTTCAAGCACAGCTTAAAGCAGCGAAAGTAAGCAAAAGTTATTTTATCTGTGCAGAGAAGACGAGACTTCTAACATCAGCTCTGACAGGTCCGGAGTCTCTAAGTAATCCAATGCTAAATATGCCAAGAAGCCTATCCAGTGGCCGACAGAAGAGGGGAAGAAGCTCCTAAGGAATGTTCAATCAGAATATGACATCTCTGGTACAAGTCACAGGGTTCTGTACATCACTGAGAAGGAGAAAGGAGGGATTGTCAGTGTGTGACACCAACCGCCAAACAGAGAGGAGGAAACGTGATCAGAGGGGGGGGGGGGGGTGATCGGGGGTCCGGGGCTCTATTACTGGATGCAGAGTTGAATCCTATGTACAAGAATATAACTACTATAATACTGCTCCTATGTACAAGAATATAACTACTATAATACTACCTCCTATGTACAAGACTATAACTACTATAATACTGCTACTATGTACAAGAATATACAGTAACTACTATAATACTGCTCCTATGTACAAGAATATAACTATTATAATACTGCTCCTATGTACAAGAATATACAGTAACTACTATAATACTGCTCCTATGTACAAGAATATAACTACTATAATACTGCTCCTATGTACAAGAATATAACTACTATAATACTGCTCCTATGTACAAGACTATAACTACTATAATACTGCTCCTATGTACAAGAATATACAGTAACTACTATAATACTGCTCCTATGTACAAGAATATAACCACTACCCTGTTTCCCTGAAAATAAGACAGTCTCTTATAATTAATTATCTAACGAAATATATGACCTTTCTTATTTTCGGGGGATGTCTTATGCAGCGGCTTGAGCGGGGAACAATTGGCAGTCATGCTGATGCTTCCTTAGCGGATCGCCGGCATGACTGCTGGTTGTATGTGATCCAGAAGGTGAAGGGGGGGTGTCTTATTTTCGGGGAAACAGGGTATAATACTACTCCTATGTACAAGACTATAACTACTATAATACTGCTCCTATGTACTACAATATAACTCCTATAATACTGCTCCTATGTACAAGAATATACCTACTATAATACTACCGCCTATGTACAAGAATATAACTACTATAATACTACTCCTATGTACAAGAATATAACTACTATAATACTGCTCCTATGTACTACAATATAACTCCTATAATACTGCTCCTATGTACAAGAATGTAACTACTATAATACTACATCCTATGTACAAGAATATAACTACTATAATACTGCTCCTATGTACAAGAATATAACTACTATAATACTGCTCCTATGTACTACAATATAACTCCTATAATACTGCTCCTATGTACAAGAATATAACTACTATAATACTACTCCCTATGTACAACAATATAACTACTATAATACTACCTCCTATGTACAAGAATATAACTACTATAATACTGCTCCTATGTACTACAATATAACTCCTATAATACTGCTCCTATGTACAAGAATATAACTACTATAATACTGCTCCTATATACAAGAATATAACTACTATAATACTACTCCAATGTACAAGAATATAACTACTATAATACTACTCCTATGTACAAGAATATAACTATTATAATACTGCTCCTATGTACAAGAATATAACTACTATAATACTGCTCCTATGTACAAGACTATAACTACTATAATACTGCTCCTATGTACAAGAATATAACTACTATAATACTACCTCCTATGTACAAGAATATAACTACTATAATACTACTCCTATGTACAAGAATATAACTACTATAATACTACCTCCTATGTACAAGAATATAACTACTATAATACTACTCCTATGTACAAGAATATAACTACTATAATACTACCTCCTATGTACAAGAATATAACTACTATAATACTACTCCTATGTACAAGAATATAACTACTATAATACTACCTCCTATGTACAAGAATATAACTACTATAATACTACTCCTATGTACAAGAATATAACTACTATAATACTACCTCCTATGTACAAGAATATAACTACTATAATACTACTCCTATGTACAAGAATATAACTACTATAATACTGCTCCTATGTACAAGAATATAACTACTATAATACTACCTCCTATGTACAAGAATATAACTATTATAATACTACTCCTATGTACAAGAATATAACTACTATAATACTACTCCTATGTACAAGAATATAACTACTATAATACTGCTCCTATGTACAAGAATATAACTACTATAATACTACCTCCTATGTACAAGAATATAACTACTATAATACTACTCCTATGTACAAGAATATAACTACTATAATACTACCTCCTATGTACAAGAATATAACTACTATAATACTACTCCTATGTACAAGAATATAACTACTATAATACTACTCCTATGTACAAGAATATAACTACTATAATACTACTCCTATGTACAAGAATATAACTATTATAATACTACTCCTATGTACAAGAATATAACTACTATAATACTGCCCCTATGTATAAGAATATAACTACTATAATACTGCTCCTATGTACAAGAATATAACTACTATAATACTACTCCTATGTACAAGAATATAACTACTATAATACTACCTCCTAGCTGTGAGGACGTGTTTTTGTAGCTCTCCTGAGGCTCCTGATGTCTGGAGATAGCCCAGGGCGGGGCCGCCCTGGGTGGGGAAGTTCCCCTGCCAAGGCCCAGGCTCCAAGGCCTTCTCTGGGAAGCAATTCCCAGACAACTAAAAAAATGGATGGAAATCCTAAAGTCCCCAGTAATGGGAATCGTGTCCAGTGTGTCAGCAGTCCTAGTGCAGCAAGCCAAGATGGGAAGAAAGTTGTAAAGGAAGAAGTAACGGAAGCAAGCAGTAGTACGGTGCAACAACCAAGCAAAATGGTTGAATGTAAGGAGCAAACTTTGCAGCCTGTGCAGACTCCATTGCAGGTTGCAGGTGTCCAGTCCACCCCACCCTCCTGCAGACAGAGGAGAACATCCCTGGAGAAGCAGACCATGCAGGAGAACATGCAGCAGTCTGTATTGGTACGGTCTGAGCGGACAAGATCTGGAAGCGGTAACTACAAAAATGTAGTGAAGGCAGTGGAGGAGATCAAAGGGAGACCAGCGGGGAAGCTTCAAGGTACCAGCAGTACAGTCACTGGAAATAAACTGGGACATAGTCCCCAGTCTGGACATTGTGGGCCCATGGCAGTGACAACAGCCGTAGCATGTCAGAAATCACAGGCTACACCAACCAGAAGCCATACTGGGGGTAACCAACCTGCAAAGCTTTCCAACAATGCACAGACTGTCACAGCTACTGAGCGAGCACCAGAACTGCGCCTGGCAGATGAGATACCAGCACTGGTCAAGCGACTGGAGACATTGAAGGCCAGTAAAATATATCTGCAGAGACAGATTGAATGTGCGTATAATCTAAAAAAGTCTGCATGCCCTGAGAAACTGGTGTTACTGGACAGGAAGCTGAGCGCACTGGCGAAAGAGCTCGCCGAGAACGTACGGGAGACCGAGACTGTACTGGAGCAAATGGGACCGGTGGGAGAATCATACAGAAACCAGCAGCGGTTCCAGGAATACCAGAAGTCACCATCACCTTGTGCTAAAGCTGGGTCTGAACCCTCTCAAGGTGGCAGCCAGCAGTCCCATGTAAAACCAGTTCTGCAGCCAGCAAGTTTCCCTTTTAAGGAAGGGAATTTGTACGGGAAAGCGACCAGTGTTCAGCAACAGCAAAAACCTGCAGCAGTTCTCAGCAAGGCACCACAAGTCCCAGCAACCAGCACTTTGCAACCAGGTCATGGACCCCTGCCTAATGGTAATGAAGTAGCAGCTGTGCAGACACCACAAGTCCCAGGAGACAAGTCATTGCAGCAGGACTATGGACTCTTACCTGAAGGTACTGGGGGAGTAACATATTTGGGGTTACAGGTTGTGGACTCTGTTGTGCAGGACTCTGCTGCCGCTGACTGTAGTGGTAATATGGACTCTGCTATGCAGGACTCTGCTGCCGCTGACTATAATACTAATATGGACTCTGCTGTGCAGGACTCTGCTGCCGCTGATTGTCTGACTAATGTGCCTGATATTATGGATATTCCTGTATGTGATAACGGCCCAGCAGGGGAAGGTGTTTCTGGGGGGGATCCTTCACTATCTATGGCGTCAGACCCCTCTGCAGTCCAGTCTCTGGAGTCTGGTGATATTGCAGACATAGAGGTTGATGGTGGGGCGGACACAGGACAGTCCAGTGTGCAGGACTTTCCCCCTCTGGATACTCGCACAGTAGCAGAACCACGTGGTACAGGTGCTCAGCAGCCCACACAGCGCCCACAAACACGCCAAGATGGCGGATCCGGCCGTACCTCCTCAGGGAATGCCTGGAGCCGCGGTGCTCCATCTTTTGCATCAAACTCCAATTATACAGGCCAGGCTTTCAGGAGGAGGAATGTAGTCAGGTTTAGGCACGGAGGTGCCAAGGAGGATCTGCCGGATAGGAGGTTTGTGGTCCGAGAGCTCCTATGTACCCAGATGGGCTTTGTGCCGACTGATATCCTGGCCGTCATAAACCTTCCTGACCGCCAGGGGTATGATGTTAGTTTTAAGCTGATGTCTGATCTGGACCGGTTCTGGGCCAATCTCACCAGGTTGAGAGATACGGAAGGTTGGGATAAGTTCAGTTTCATCCCCATCTCTAGGCCAGATACAGCCTCTGTCACAATTGTATTTTGGAATGAAGCCGTTCCCCCTCAGGACATTGTCATCTGGCTCAGGAGGCATTGTGACCTCATGTCCGATCTTACTAAGAACAGGGATGAAGACGGGGTCTGGACCGGTGGGTGGAGGGTCCTGGTGAAGTTGCGTCAGCAGAACAACATAACCCAACATCTGCCCAATTCGTTCTTTATAGGCCGAGAAAAAGGGATCTGCTTCTATGCGGGTCAGCCTCGCCGGTGCTTCAAGTGTGGGAAGGCCGGCCATGTGGCCAGTGTATGCTCCATGGTAAAGTGTAGCCTATGTAATGAAATGGGCCACGTGAGTGCCACATGCCAAAGCATTAGGTGTAACCTGTGCGGTCGGATCGGTCACCCCCACAGAGATTGTCCTGATGCCTGGCATAACATCTGTAAGGATAGCCCTGATGAGGACTTGCTGGCAGCGGCTGATGACATACAGGAGGAGGAGGAGGCGCTATTGTCAGGGTCAGTAGTCACGGAGGCGGAGCCTCAACCACATACAGGTGATACCACCCAAGACCAGGCCGAGTCAGGTCCCATTGAGACGACCATGGAGGTTGTCGAGCAGGTTGTACAACCCTCAGTGGTCGTCTCTTCTCCTGCCCGATCATCCAACAATAATAAAAGGAGGAAGAAGGATAAAGCCAGCCGTAAGCCTGAGGGTGAGTGGACCACGGTAGAAAAGCCCACAAAGATGAGAGTAAGTAGTGCAGGCGAGGTCACTGCAACGGGGAATAGATTTAGTGTCCTATCAGAGTCAGACGGAGAAGCAGAACTAGACAGAGAACTCTCACGAATGATGGCGGAGTATGAGGATGAACCAGAGGGCGATCCTCCCAATAAGAGGAGACCCCACCGAGATGAGGGGCAGTCCGAATCAGACATGGAAACAGCTGGTCACCAGGACACCTCTGACTCTGATCTATGACAATGGGGCCCATCTCTCTGTTTCTCATATTCCTAGTTGTTCTGATGGCAGGTTTCTATCTTAAAGTTATCTCTAGTAATGTGAATAGCATCCGAGCAAGGAGGACAAGACACGCAGTGTATGAACATCTGAGATATCTTGATGCCGATGTCTATTTCTTACAAGAAACCCGTTTAAATACTTTAGGACTAATACGAGAAGCAGAGAGAGAATGGAAATCTGGCCCGTCCTTCTGGTCTCTGGCTGTGGAACCTTATGCCGGGGTTTCTATACTGTTTAACACCCCTGATGTCACCATACACAGATTCACTGAGGTTCTGATGGGGAGGTGCCTGGTTTTAGAAGTTACCATCCGAGGCAGAAGGCTCCGACTCATTAATATCTATGGTCCACCGCAGTCGGTGATGGAAAGGGCACGTCTGTTTGATGAAGTCAAGCAGTACTTGTTTACATCTGTTCCGGTAGTCATGGCAGGGGACTTCAATGCCACCATGTCATCCAGTGACAGACCTACTGGTCGGCCTCTCACCAGGGACTGCAAGGTCTTAAGCAGAATTATTTCACAGGCTGGTCTGTCTGATGTGTTTACTGAGGGTGGTAGGAAACCAAAATTCACTTACTCCTGCGCTGGTAGATGCAGTCGGATAGACTTAGCTCTGGTCAGTCCCGCTGAGCATGTTAGTGAGAAAAGTGAAAAGACAGTCCCTTATTCTGACCATCTGGCTTTGTATTTTTGCTTGGGCTCCACAAAACGCCCTGATATTGGGAGAGGCCTATGGAAGCTCAATTCCAGCCTCTTGGACGATGACTGTGTCCGGAGTTGTGTCCACTCTCTATTTCAGAACCAGCTTGAGAGAGTGGTGTTTTATGACAACATGGCAGACTGGTGGGAGGATGTCAAGGAGGAGATCAGATCCCTCTTAAGGAGACTGTCAGTTAAGAAGGGGAAGAGTAAGTATAGCCAGTATCTCAGGCTGCGGAAAGAATTAGAGTCACTCTATTCGGCGGGCGGGGATAACCAACAGAAGATTGACCGGCTGAAATCTGAGATCAGTCAGTATCAGTACCGCAGGTATACATCCCTGGTTCTTGAACGGGATTATGGGTCCTTAGGGGCTCCGGATCCTTTTGAGAATTGCAGGGAGCGGGTGGCAAATAAATCGGTCACAGGTCTCACTGACTCCCAGGGTGTGTTACAGGAGTCTCGGGAGGGTATCCTGGGGGTGGTGAGAACTTACTATGCTGACTTGTTTCAGAAGAAGGTTTTGGATAGAGAGAAGGTGGCTCAATTCTTGGAGGCAACTCCAGGTCCTGATACTAATGATTTGGACTTTTCTCCTTTGACAGCAGAGTTAACAGTGGAGGAGGTGAAAGAGGCCATAGATAAGTTACATCTGAAGAAGGCACCAGGTCCAGATGGGATTACAGCTGAGTTCTATAAGAAATTCCGAGACCTCTTGGCACCAATTCTCGTGGATGTATACAAAACTAGTCTAGAAAACCACCTGATGCCTCCATCCATGAGAGTGTCCTCCCTGATCCTGCTGTCTAAAGGTAAAGAGCCTAGTGACATCAAGAACTGGAGGCCGATTGCCCTCTTGAATGTCGATAGGAAGATTCTTGCAAAAATTCTGTTCTCTAGATTAGTTTGTTTGTCCCCGGCACTGTTGGCAGGCTCACAGTTTGGCACAGTTAAAGGGCGGAACATCTCTGGAGCAGTTATCTCGATAAGGGAGATGTTTGAGAGATGTAAAGCTCTGAGGTGTGGGAGATATGTTGTGAGTCTTGACCAGGCTAAGGCCTTTGACAGAGTAGACCATGAGTATCTATGGGCGACTTTGACAAAGTACGGTATTCCGGGACAATTTGTGGATTGGCTGAGAACTTTGTACCGTGAGGCGGAGAGCTTTCCTCTGATTAATGGTTGGCAGGGTGATGCTTTCAGGGTTGAGGCAGGGGTGAGACAAGGTTGCCCACTGAGTCCATTACTGTATGTGTTTGCCATAGACCCGTTTCTTAGGTCACTGCAGGAGTGTGATTTTCAGGGGGCGCCGGTCCCCCACTGCTTGCCCCTGAGAGTTGTTGCCTACGCGGATGATGTGACTGTGGTGATATCTGAGCCTCGTGAGGTGGAGATGTTGTCTGCAGCCATCAGAAGTTACTCAGAGGCCTCCGGGTCTCTTGTCAACCTTGAGAAGAGTCAAGCTCTCTGGACGGGTCATACTGGTCCTACATTTGATCTGCCGCAGTTTGCCCAGGCCTCCTCCTATATTAAGATCCTTGGGGTGAAATTCGGGAGGGATGATAATTGCAGACTAAATTGGGAAGAAAAGTTGGAATCCGGAAATGCAAAGGTTCAGCGATGGAAGAACTGGAGGCTGACCTATAGAGAAAGGGTTAAAATGTTGAAGACTTACCTGGTCCCTGTCTTCTTGTACGTCTCTGTTGTCTTTCCTTTGCCAGAATCTTTCTCCGCTAGGCTCTTTAGCCTGTTCTTCCAACTTTTGTGGGGGAACAGGTTGAACCCAGTAAAAAGAGGGATAACCTACCTACAGAGGAGAGAGGGTGGGCTGGATATGTTAAATCCAAGGGTGTTTTTTGACTCCATGTTTCTAAAAGTAAATTTTGGTTGCCTGGACTCAGATAACAGCTCCCTGTGGGTAAATAGTATCAGGGACTGGATATTGCCTTTTGCAGAATCCTGGGTGCGAGGCGGCAGCCTTAAGAGGGGTCGATCGACTCGTGACTACCTCCCCCAGTATCTGGACTATGGCATAAGGTGCCTGAAAAAATGGGGTATTGAAAAGACCTATCTGGTGAGTAAGACCAGGAGAGATCTATACACCAGGGTATGTAAGACCTTCTATTGTCTCCAGCCGGCATTGAGGGACTGTACATCTATAACCCTGCAGGATAGTCTGAGGCTCCTCACTGGTCTGAGGCTCCCTGCAAAGTTCTTTGACATTGCCTGGCTATCTCTGCATGGGAAACTTTTTGTAAGAGGCAACCTAAAACATCTCAGTGTGACAGATCGGGCATGTCCATTGGGTTGCCAGCAGGAGGAGACCATGGCACATTTTATATCAGAGTGCGGGGGAGGGCGAAAGATCTGGCAGGAAATATCCCGGAGGCTGAAAATTCCCCGATTACAATCACTCAAATACCCCGAAATCATATATGGCATCCCAACTAATATAGGTGACATTAACCGGGAGACCCTGTATATTATTATTACTGTCATCAAATATTATCACTGGCATACGAGGACCCAGGTGTCCCTACACAGAGAGCCCTTCCATCATATGACCGCTGTCACATATATCATGTCTGAACTGAGGTGGATAAAGTCTCTGGAGGTCAGAAAAAAGTCTGATAATGTAAAATTGTGGAGAAATGTATATATCGATTGCTGAATATTCTGATAACACTGCAAATAAGTCTGTTCATTTATTTATGGATTTATTTTTTTTTTCCCCCTCTTTATCCTGCCAGCAATGGACTCTTAAGTTAAAGTGATTCTCATTTTTGTTATCTGACAGACATGTCTGATTTATGTTATATTATTATTATTATTATTATTAGTTATTAATTCTGCTGGAATGTAATGTATTTTTGTTTTGTTTTTACTAATAAAAATTACCTCCTATGTACAAGAATATAACTACTATAATACTACTCCTATGTACAAGAATATAACTACTATAATACTACCTCCTATGTACAAGAATATAACTACTATAATACTACTCCTATGTACAAGAATATAACTACTATAATACTGCTCCTATGTACAAGAATATAACTACTATAATACTACCTCCTATGTACAAGAATATAACTACTATAATACTACTCCTATGTACAAGAATATAACTACTATAATACTACTCCTATGTACAAGAATATAACTACTATAATACTGCTCCTATGTACAAGAATATAACTACTATAATACTACCTCCTATGTACAAGAATATAACTACTATAATACTACTCCTATGTACAAGAATATAACTACTATAATACTACCTCCTATGTACAAGAATATAACTACTATAATACTACTCCTATGTACAAGAATATAACTACTATAATACTACTCCTATGTACAAGAATATAACTACTATAATACTACTCCTATGTACAAGAATATAACTATTATAATACTACTCCTATGTACAAGAATATAACTACTATAATACTGCCCCTATGTATAAGAATATAACTACTATAATACTGCTCCTATGTACAAGAATATAACTACTATAATACTACTCCTATGTACAAGAATATAACTACTATAATACTACTCCTATGTACAAGAATATAACTATTATAATACTACTCCTATGTACAAGAATATAACTACTATAATACTGCCCCTATGTATAAGAATATAACTATTATAATACTACTCCTATGTACAAGAATATAACTACTATAATACTGCTCCTATGTACAAGAATATAACTACTATAATACTACTCCTATGTACAAGAATATAACTATTATAATACTACTCCTATGTACAAGAATATAACTACTATAATACTGCCCCTATGTATAAGAATATAACTACTATAATACTGCTCCTATGTACAAGAATATAACTACTATAATACTACTCCTATGTACAAGAATATAACTACTATAATACTACTCCTATGTACAAGAATATAACTACTATAATACTGCCCCTATGTATAAGAATATAACTATTATAATACTGCTCCTATGTACAAGAATATAACTATTATAATACTACTCCTATGTACAAGAATATAACTACTATAATACTACTCCTATGTACAAGAATATAACTACTATAATACTGCTCCTATGTACAAGAACCAAACTAACCTGATTGGGTAGAACAATGAGGGCGTTAGGGTGGAGATGTAATAGATCTTCTACATATCCTCTTCATCCCCATTCTCAGGTAGTAGTCACAGATCGGTGATGGATGTTGAACAAAAGTAACAAATGTTGTGTAGTTTATTTACTTCTCTTTCCTATTGATACAATGTATCTATTAATAACACATAATAAGATGGCGAATGTCTAGAAATCTTATTATTATATTTTCCCCCCTTTTTTTTTTTTTACAATTCTTCAAAACTATTGTACAATCTTCGATCTCTCTGAATATTTCAATATAACCGGATCCTGATATTTGGGGAAAATTTTCTTATAGTACAAAAATCCTAAAGTACAAGAATTCTGAAGAGACCCGAAATCATCGGCCAAGACTCCCCAATCTTCCGGTGACTTGTTCTGTGGCCGCAGCCTCCCCTCCCCCGCCCGCCCTTCACACCCCCGTTCATAAATGAAGAATTTCACATTGATCTGTTCATGCGAGTCTAATAAATCTCTCCGGCACCGCCGCGCTCCCCCCATGGCCGGGCTCGACCGTAAAAAAGATGAAGAACCCGGCGACAAGGGGCTCAAACTCATTGGCGCAAAATTTCTTGTAACTCAGCAGAATGAGATGGAACATAATGGGCGAAGTAAGGGGCCCCTGGTGGTCGCTGCGGCAAGGCCGGAACGCGGGGAGGAAGTCATTAGTCAGGAGTCAGGACCGGGCCGCGGTGACCTGAAGATTTACCTGAGGAATAATGACAGGCGTGGGAGGGAAGCCGAGACTGTGCACAATGTGAATAAGAACATGTAGATATGTATAGATAGAATGGATTCGGTACGGTATATATTAACTACTTCCTGACCACCATACTAGAGAATGCTCGCTGCTGATCACATGACAGGTCACATGATCAATGCTCCAAGCATCTGCAGGATACAATGTATATACAATGTTACATGTATGTTTCTCTGATCATCTTGTCTGATTTGCAGCCGAACATGAAGGGATTGAACAGCTTCGTAGTGACCAGCCGAAGTATCGGGAAAGGATTCTTGTACGAGTACAGACTGACCGACCTGAAGATCCCGCAAAGCTACGAGGTGAAGATTACACCGCACACCGTCGCCGGTCCTGGTGACTCTGCCTCCCGGACAATCCGCTACAAAGAGCGTAAGTAACACTACTGACAACCAACCTGTATATATCATGTCTGAGAGGTTGTCACAGCCCCGCCCCCTGTTACTGACATCACTGATATAATAACATAGATGACAGTAGACATGTCTGTGCACTCTGCTCGTTCCACTATCATGTCCGTTTTCCGCGCGGTTTCTCCTCGCTGTCTCCCGTGGCGGTCCTGTCTGTCTGGCCAGTACTAGATCAGTGACGCGTGAAGCCTCGGAGAGTCGGCCTGCACTGTGTGTACAGCTGCTCCACGCCACCGGCCCCAATGCGCTCGCCATAATGCATCTGTACCATGGGGGGGGGGTGTAAATATTTTATATAGACATTACAGTTAACCCCTTCCATCCCGCAGCCTTAATAGATCATGTCAGACAGTAAATGTGTCAGAAGAATAAACATGGCGGCTGCAATATATGAATAGTCGGGGTCTCTGCTGCTCGGCTGTAACATAAGTAATGGGCTGTTTCTTTATTTTACAGCTATCAACTACCCGAGCCAATCAGGTGAGTATGTATATACGTGTATATGTGTGTCTGTATATACTTGTGTGTCTGTGTATAAATATAGAGTGCAGCTCTGGAGTATAATACAGGATGTAACTCAGGATCAGTACAGGATAAGTAATGTAATGTATGTACACAGTGACCGTGCCAGCAGAATAGTGAGCGCAGCTCTGGAATATAATACAGCATGTAAGTCAGGGCAAGTACAGGATAAGTAATGTAATGTATGTACACAGTGACTGTACCAGCAGAATAGTGAGCGCAGCTCTGGAGTATAATACAGGATGTAACTCAGGATCAGTACAGTATAAGTAATGTAATGTATGTACACAGTGACCGTGCCAGCAGAATAGTGAGTGCAGCTCTGGAGTATAATACAGGATGTAACTCAGGATCAGTACAGGATAAGTAATGTAATGTATGTACACAGTGACCGTGCCAGCAGAATAGTGAGCGCAGCTCTGGAGTATAATACAGGATAAGTAATGTAATGTATGTACACAGTGACTGCACCAGCAGAATAGTGAGCGCAGCTCTGGAGTATAATATCTCAGTACTGATGAATTCTGTGCTTGTAAATGCAGCGATTCCTATAATATGTTTATTTTCGAGAACTATTATTTTGGCAGTTCCCTTCAGATGAGTTTTTCGCTGGTTTCTGAGATTTTGGAGCACCTGTTCCTCATTTACACAGCAAATGACTGCGATTCTCTCAGAAAAATGAATTCCATAGCAACAGGCGAGACGTGTGTGTTCATGCGTTTCGCGGCGGTGAGGTCGATTAGGGGATGGTATGACTGCTCTATCCTAGAGATATGGGGCGTCTCAGTGATGAGCGGGCGCCGCTCGTTAAATCTCTGATCTGTGTTATTACGCTCAGTCCTGAGGCTCAGACCTATCCACAGAAGGATCAAAACTCACAATGAAGTCATAGAATGAAAGGGAGCACGCAGGGTTAAAAAATGGCGCCAACTCTTTTAATTTTTTATTTTAAGGGCGCGGTATTAATGTCTGACCCCTGGCTCAAAGTAGAGAATATTAACTGTAGGTATGTAACCCCTGGCCCTCGCTGTAGTGACTGAAGGAGACCCTCGCCCTCTTGTGTTATGGATAATGTTTTGCTGTATAAGTACATACAGCTGGGACAGGAAGAGTTGTCATAGGTACACAATAACTGTAGCTTAGACCGTAAGTGTTGTCATAGGGACGTAGTCACAGAAGCTGAGACAGGAAGTGTTGTCATAGGGACATAGTAACAGAAAGTGAAAAGCCCCATGGATATGTTTGTGATTAGTTGTTACAATGTCCCTAAGATAACACTGAGCGGCAGGGCATTACACCTATGAATAAATAACACATTTAGCCTTGTGTTTGCGCCATTTTCCAGACGTGACGCGGTTAATACCTAGTACATGAACGGAATGGCGGTAAATGTCAGCGGCGCGGGCCTGTGCCACGAGGCCCCGAATCTGCCATTTACTAGTCACACGTGTTATTGATTTGAGCGCTGACTGGGGGGGGGGAATACGCGAGGAGAGATTTTTTCATTTTCTCGTGAACATTTTTCGATTTGATTTTCGCCTCTTAAATATTTCGCCATCGGATTTTCATTTCTTTTTACATTTCCACAAAAGTCGCATTAAAATTTTATTTTATTTTTTATTGCCTCTGTTGGGGATGAGATGGGACGGAGATGAATCTGCGGGGGCCTGAGGGGGTTAATGTGGGGGCACAGCGGATAGAGTGACCCGTGATACGTGCGCGGCGCGGCTCATTAATTCCGATGGGGACTTTGCATTTTGATTGTAAAAAGGTCATTTTTAGCGTTCTTGTTAGGGAGAAATGAAGTGGAAAGGAAGGTCCGGCCTTATTTGTTAGCGGCCTAAGTGTTAGAATAATCATCGGGGGCGGGCGGGCGGCGTGGAATCGCCAAGGGCGAAGGACGGGCAATTCTTCTTCATCATCCCAAAACCAGATATTATATGTAATATCTGACCGCTGGAGGGGAATAGATCTGTGTGACAACCAAAATACAAAAATCTTCTCTTAAAGGGATTGTCCACTTTTTCAAAGCCCCCCCCCACGCGAGGAGGGGGTGGAGCGGAGGGGGTGGGGCCGAGTGGAGGGAGCGGGGCCGAGCGGAACGATCGTCTTTAGCAGGCAGAGAGCAGGCAGGGAGAGGACCTGCTCTCTGCTTGAGCGTGAGGGGCGGCCTCCCCAATCCACCGCTCAGTGACGGTGACCCTAAGCCAGTCTAAGACAGCTTGTCCTGGACTGGCTTAGGTCAGCAAAAATGCCGCCCTCCCCGTAGCCCTGGCATAGCGCCGCCTGAAGCGGTCGCTTCAGGTCGCCTCATGGGAGGTGCGGCGCTGCATGTATGTTTAAAAAGGAGTTACAGATTTGTGTATACAGCACCTATGTAGGCCTATGTGTTGCCACAGTTATAGACTACAAACACTGTGTAGTCTGCCCTCAGTCTTGTCTTCCTCATCCCTTTCTTCCTCCTCTTTATGATAGAAAAGAGTAACACGTGACTGCAGGGTCAGACTACGGAGGGGTTGTTGTAGTCTGGTACCATGCAGACACTTAGCTCTGCCTAGGAGCTGTGTACACAAAACGGAAGGAGATTTTTATGTACAAAGTTACTTAATTTTTTTAGTGCGTATATGATATGTGTGATTTACCGGTCCATATACTGTATTTGGTGTGATCGAGTGTGAATACTCCACGTGTCTTAAAGGCACAGTAACCGGTATTGTCTGGCCCCTGCGCTGACCGCCCGCACCTTGTGTCCATTCACAGACAGCACCTGCAGGTTCGAGGACGACAAGCTCTGTGGATTCGTCCAGGATAAATACGACACCTTCGACTGGATCCGTCAGAGCAAATTAACCCAGAGTTTACGGAGAACGGCGAACACGGGGCCCGAAATGGACCGCAGCGGCGCGCCAGAGGGTAACGGGTCAAGCACAGAGATGTCATGTATGATGTATTGTTACAGTGTATCAGTGCAGGTATCAGCTGAAGGGTTTGTTTTCAAGAGGATCTTGTCCAGTATTAGAAACATGGTTGCTTACTTCCAGAAACAGTGCCACAACTGTCCACAGGCGGTGTCAGGTATTGCAGCTCATTCTGTTTAGTTCCATTGGGCTGACCCATAACATCAGACACATAGATAGGTGCGGCGCTGTTTCTGAAGATCACTCACCATGTTTCTCCCGCCCTTTGTGTTCCCAACCAGTGCTCAGCGAAGATCCGGCCGCCGCAGTCACGGACACTTTCCAGTAATTCACCATCACATTCTGGCACAAACAAGCTTGACTTATAATTTCATGGACACCTCTGTGTTGGGCACCATGCCCCTCACATATGGCACTGGCATCTCCCGGTCACATCAGAAGTTCGCAGTCAGCACAGGTGTCGGGGGCTGGGCACCATCTGTAACCCAGGACCAGGAGAGCGGCCGGACCGAGCCAAAAAGACACAAAATGCTGATGTGATTCTGACCAGTCGGCCAACGGCGCTGATGAAGTGCAATAAATACATACAGCAGACACCAGAAATCACAAAAATCTAAACAAATTCATTAGGGGGCACAGTTTTTGCTTGGCTACAATTTGGGTTTCGAGGATCTGACAACACGGGGATCACCGGGGACATCATCTCATATATGAACGCACAATAGTACAGCCCGAAATGCGTTAGCGTCTCATGAATTCAGGTTTATGGTCTGGATCACGTGTTTGTTGCATAAAACAAATGGATCTAAACTGTTGAGTGTGAACTGAACCCTGCCCTTGGTCACCATCCAGTGACACTTGTATCATCAAACCACCGATCATCACAACCAGAGATGGTGCCAAACCATTAAGACAGGTCTACACCAGAGGTGGAGGAGTCCTCTTGTTCTATCTTACCTACAACGTGGCGCTGGCCCTCGCCTTCTCCTCTCTCCAGCAGTTGGGACCACATGTTGTCCTCAATGTGTGGCAGAGATGGATCTCCAAGAGGGCGAAGATCCAACATTACTCAGGCATTACCAGAGGATGACTGGATGTTTTTGGTGCACACCTTGTACGCTCAGTCCTTCTTCTCTGTTCTCCTCCTCAGGTTTCTACATGTTTATCGAGGCATCGAGACCCCGCCGGTTTGGTGACAAGGCGAGACTCATCAGCCCCCTCTACAACATCACCTCCAAGTTTCCATCTCAGAAATCAATACACTGTGTGTCCTTCTACTATCACATGTACGGGAGGCATATAGGTGAGTGCTGTGCCATACGTGTGCTCACTTATACAATGTAGTCTCTTAACCTCTTCCACTCCATCTTGGGACATCTGATCTCTACTTTCTCCACCAGATGGTTTGAAACCAGGTCACGCTCAATATCCAGGCCGGAATGGGTCACATGGCTAGCTTTGGTCTTCTCGTGTATAGCAGATCAGGGATATTCTTGTCTACCTTGATGAGATTGGTCGTCTGGATGGTGTGACATACAGGATAAGACGAGTGCTTGGCATCAGACAGGATGTTTTGGTCTTTGGTAAAGGTCTGGACTTCATGGATGGAGGGAACATTGAGGAATGTTCTGGTTTTGTTTTTCATCGTATTGTATTGGTCCTCCACTTTGTGACTTAAGGAGGCTTCTTATGGGGATCTTAGGGTTTGGATGTATCACATTGGACTTCTGCTTCTAGGTTTCCATGTATCATATTGGACAAGTTCTCCACTATGTGGATTTCTTGGGTTGCTTCATCTAGAGATGTTCTAGGCTGGTTCTTTACTATGTGGCTTTCTTCGTTTGGTTCCTCTCAGGATATTCTTGTTGTAGATTCATCACATTGGGCTGCTCTCCACTATGTGGATTTGTTGGGATTGTTCCTCTTGGGATGTTTGGATGCCTCATATTAGAGTGGTCCTCCACTACATGTCTTTGTTGAGATTGTTCCACTAGAGATGTTCTGGGATTGGATTGTTAGGCTGGTCTTCCACTATGTGAATTTCTTAGGATGGCTCTTTTGGGAATATTCTGGCCTTGGATGGATTGGTCCACCAGTACTTGTCTTTGGTCCTTACTAGGGTGAAGAATATTTTGAGCCTATTTTGGGGTTTTATGTTGTGTCTTTTGGTTGGGTTGTTTTTTTTCTAAACAATTAGCTGGCATATAATGACGACTTCTGGGGAATAAATATTCACAACAAACCGTTTTCATGGATGATTAGAGACATTAGCATTTCATCATCTGGGCAGCTGTTAGGTGCTCGGAATACTTAACACTTCTATAAACTAATTGTCTCGTTGTGGGAGGAAGTGCCAGCCGCAAGATCTGGACCAAATCCTACAGCACATCCCAATCCTCCTGAACTCCTTTATTGACCTTCATGCCACATGATCGCGCTGCTCAGCCCCTCGACCGCCTGATACCTTCTCAGGGTCTGGTAATTTCTTCATTCAGGGTCTTGACCTGAATTGTTGAATCTGCCACAACCTCGGAGCTGGAACCCCACTCATATATAGGCCTGATGACCCAGTAAGTGGTTAATAGTCATGTGTCCCATGGTGCCCCCTGCCCTGGCTCAACTATGATTATGGGTCCCCCGTAGACTCTAGTTAAAGAGACTTGACTATGTCTATGGGTCCCTCAAAGACTGTAGTTAAAGGGACTTGACTATGACTATGGGTCCTTCATAGACTCTAGACAAAGGGATTCGACTATGACTAGGGGTCCCTCAAAGACTGTAGTTAAAGGGATGCTCCAGGTAAAACTGGTACACAGTATAATGCCTACTGCAATTGCTTAAGAGGGGGCAGGAGACATGAACTAAACCAAGCACCAATGAGAAACCTCCTGCATCAGGCTCCGCCCCAGAGGAGCCTGCCTACACTACATGTAACGCAGTGGATCAGTTTTGCCCAAAGTGTCCCTTTAACAGTTTTATGTAAATGAAGCTAAATCGTTCCTAACCATTTCTAGTTGGATCTCTGCATGCTGTCAGTGACTGGGAACATCCTAAAACAAATCCTGATCCTATTACATGCCACAGCGGTAGGTTTGTTACATTTGTATCCAGTCTAGACAATCCTCTGTGAGGGAAACACATCGATAACTACCTGTATTAATTCATTCACTGATAAATTGTATCAGTCTGGATGTAACAAATGCTCCCGTGTGAGATGTACAGATCTTGTCTGAAGAGCATGCAATCTATAGTTGAGGTCTGCAGTCCTGTGCTGCCTCCTGTAAGTGGTTAATAGTCATGTGTCCCATGGTGCCCCCTGCCCTGGCTCGTACGTTGGCATCTCATGGAGGTTGCAGCCAGCGCTCCAGTCAGTAAGGATGACTGCCCATTTAGGAAATATGGAGAAGCATCTGTGCATCTGTCCGGGGGGGATATTCAGTCCGGGCCGCGACGCCGCATTTTCTAGCCTTTTAGAAGGAAATGATTCAGATCAGCTGGAGAGGAGCGGGCCCGGGGGGCGACGAGAGCGCCAGCAGCTGCATATGGTGATGTGTCAGAAGACGGGCGACAAATCCACAGGATGAGGTTCACATCTGCACGCTCTGCAGCTATCCTCACATGACACCCCCAGACTGGGACAAGACACAGGGACCATGGGGCCGAATGAGACCCCGACCCTATATTACTGTATATGGCAGTCATTAGTATAATGAAATCCCCTAAGTCTTAGAGAAATCACTGTAATACTCTGCTGGGAGAATCAGATCATGCACCACTCTGTTCATCCAGAGCTCCTGGTTCATGAGTGAAATACCAGAATCAGTGAAGACTGACACTTCAGCTTTGATTATACTATTTACCATTATTTTATGGCCTTTGGATGATCGGAGGTACAGCAGAGCTGATTTGGTTCGTGTCTTTCCCTGCACAGCAGAGTCCCGGCCACTTATTAAAGCCCCAACTCGAACTAATTTAAGGGGTTACTCTGTCAGTATTTCAGTAACATTTGTTAACTTACAATTAAAGGGATACTCTGCCTGTTATTTCTATTGGATTGCCCTAACAGTCACTTATTTAAAGGGGTACTTGACTGTAGTCTCTTACTTTTTATCGCTTATTAAAGGGGAGCTCCAAATAAATCTTATTAAGGGGGTATCCTGACATTTACTTTTTAAAGGGGGACTCTGAGTGTTACTAACAAAGTAGTGCAGTACAGAGGTAACCAAGTGAATCGGACTGCACTGGAGTACAGGGAATTGGGGCTGGGTGGGGGTCACGGACGACCGATGGCATATAAGTGAGACCATGCAGTGTGAACACAGTCTAACCAGGACGGATCACTGGGAAGACTGGAACTCCACATAGCAGTGCTGGACCATGCAGGATCTATGGAAAGCTGGGTGATGGTCCATATATTGGCAGGCACAGGCGGCTGAGACCTTAGGAATGGCTACAAGTCATGGGGTGAAACGCGCCATAAACTTCTTGGTAGAACTTTGTGGCCTCCTCCGCCCTTACCGCCAGCCGATATTACCCTGCGTCCCGGGGTTGGAGCGGCGGCGCGCGGCGCGGGCTTCACAGATGGTTTGAGAGCAAATATAAGATTACAGCAATTAAACAAACAGCCAAATGAAACACTTATGTGAACGGAGACGTGAAAAACCTCCCCGACTGCGTCTAATTGGCTCCATTACATGTGTTTCAGGGGACAGGCCCATTAAGCAGAATGAGAACGTTAACTACAACCTATCATAACCGCTCGCAAAATTACCGGCTGACAAATGAGCGGCCAAGGGGGCGGCTTAACCCCGTCACTACCGGAGAGGGGGCTCCGCCACGGATCCACACGTCTCAACCCACGCGTTTCCACAGAGCGGAGCCTCAGGGGTTAATTAATATTCCCCACCTATTAGTAATGGCCCCGCCCCCTCCTGGCCCCCATCGCCACCCTCCGCAGTCATTTATTGTGGAGTCTGCACGGCTGGTCACATTTCATTAAGAGTCTCTTAAATAAGGAATGAAATGCGCCAGATTCGGGGGCGCCGCAGACGGATGACTGATCGCTCTCGCTGGCCACGCATCGCTCTGGGGTTTATTCCGTCTTTCTCTTTATTTATTATTTTTTTTGCGCCGCGTCTTCTGTGTTTGACTTTATTAATCCAATTCTGATTATGTTTGAGAAATGCTGCAAAATGATTAAGTTTGTGCAAACTGGCCGGGCAGCGCCCTCACGGGGATATCGCGGGGGAGGGGCGGCTGCGGTAGGGGGCGGTGGGTAAACGTCTGCTGTAGGTTCTCATATTATGGGCTGGAAATGATGTGAATGAGATACTGCAGGGACCAGAGGGGGCGCTATAGGGGGTGCGGGGGTAGCAGATGTATCCAGGCCCTGAGGGGCCGAAAGGATGGCCTGATACATAAAGTGTATAGGTTTCTGTTCGGGGGTCCCCGAACGCAGATGTGAATAGGGCCTGTCCTTTCATTCTCTGGTATAGCCAGGTCTTCTTAAAGGGGAACTCCATGACTAATTTTTTTTCTCGGTACATTGTTTCCTACTAATTTCTAAGACATCAATCAGTCGTAGCCCATAGTATGGCCATTATAGCGGTCACCCAGCTTTTACAGGCTCCTGCAGGGCATATCTATGAACTGGGGTGTATGAATGTATATATAAGCCAGGAGCTAATAGAAGATCTACCGGCTGCACCCAGCTTTCCCAGAAGCAGACAGGCTAATAAGGGATGTCTTACAGCCTGACACATGAGGACGACTCTCGGGGTTCACTGATGATCGGCGCCCCATAGAGGAGACGGCGTCCGATGACCGCAGACACATTCTGTAGAGCACTGAAGGGGTTAAGCTGCGGGCTCTGCTGCCGGGGCCCCCCGGGACACCTTGGAAATGTTATTTCTTTGAGATGTAAAGGTTTCTGCCGCCGGCCCCTCACTACGGACATTTCGATCTCCGCTGGTTAGAAACAGCAAGTGAGATAATAAAAGAATTCCCGGAGGATCGCGCTGAGGATACGGCCGCGAAAACTACCAGCGATCCCGCCGCGTCCTGACAATAGAGACATCAGCACGACAGGTACCGAGAAAATCCCGCCCTGCTCCCCCCCGGCTGATCCACAAGTGACGACTGCGGAGCCAGGCTATGGCGGCCGGGCCACGGGCCTAGATGATCGGCTGATAATCCTCGCTCAGGTCGTGTAGACGATGACCTCGCCTCCGGGGTGCCCGGTAGTTACCTAGCAACATCGTAGTCAATAGTGATACATAAGCGCACGGACGCGCAGTACTGTAAGGCGGCGTTCACACCTGGTGGATTGTTTGGTTTGTGATTCTATTGACATATAATATAGGGATATCTGCGGAAACTGCTGGAGGGACTGACTCACCTGCATCGATAGGGGGCAGGCTGCGGCTACTTAAGGGGGCACCTTTAAGGGAGAAGAGCGCAGTAGCCATCACTTTTGTAAGGGGCGCTATGAATATTTTGTTAAGGGGACATTTTGGCTCTTACTTTTTATGGGGGGCTGTGGCTGTTACTAAGTATGTCGTGTACCCAGTTACTTTATCAGGGGGCACTCTGGCAAATAACCTAGTGGTCATTTTATAAGGGGGCGCTCTGTCGGTAAGGGGCACTCTATCACTAAGGTGGCATTCTGTTGTTAAGGGGCACTCTATCCTTAAAGGGGTGCTCTGTTGTTAATGGACACTCTATTACTAAGGGGGTACTCAGTCACTAAAGGGTTGCTATATCACAAAGGTGGTGCTCTGTCGTTAAGGGGCACTCTGATGCTAAAGGGGGTGCTCTATCACATAAGTGGTGCTCTGTTATTAAGGGACACTCTATCACTAAGGTCACACTCTGTTGTTAAGGGGCACACTATCACTAAGGTGGTGCTCTGTTGTTAAGAGACACTATATAGCTAAGGAGGCACTCTATCACTAAGGGTGTGCTCTTTCGTTAAGGGGCACTCTGTCTCTAAGGGGCACTCTGTCTCTAAGGAGGTGCTCTGTCACTATGGCGGTGCTCTGTCCCTAAGGGGGCACTCTATTGCTAAGGGGCACTCTGTCACTAAGGGGTCAGGATGATGATAAGATTGTCCATGGGGTACCCCGACGGCCAAAATTACCCCTGTCTCGAGGGGTGAGCCCCATAGATCTGTAGCTAGCAGGTGCAGGTGACCTCGGTGCCGCCGCGCTCATTACTCCAGGTTGTTGTCGCCCGCCCGGGGTGATTCACTGTTTGGCTGCTGAGGTCTGAGCGCACATTAATCTCAGCCACTAAATAATGCAGGAGCGCAGCGCCGACATTTTGGGTCTCGCATTAGAGATTCTTTTTTTTTTTTTTTTTCTGAAATGATGGAGAAAATAAAGTCGTGGAGTTCATCAGCCGCTACCGCTGCCGCCATCGCAGCAGTAACGGAACGCTCCAGCTCTGAGATCACAGCCGCACTGACAGGTCTTGTTAACCCTGCAATGTATCACAAATAGCAATGTCCCTGGATAACTCTGGTCACATGACTTAGTTAAGGGGCCACTCCAGCTGCATGCTACGTCTTACCAATATTCCTCTTCTCTTAGTGTTTGTATTATTGGAACTGCATTTAGTGCAAAAATACACAGGAGATTCTGCACACAGTACACACACATAGGCAGGAAACAATGTTGTGAACTGACATCTCATAGGAATATACTAAAGATTCTGCTCAGCACACAAACACAGAAAGTGTAGACAGGCAGTGTGAGTAAGGGAGAGCAGTGTGCGGTGGCGTCTGATGGAAATACACTGGAGACTCTGCACATAGCACACACAGATAGTATTGGCAGGCAGTGTGAGTCAGGAACAGCAGAGTAATTTTACATCTCATGGGATACACTGGAGGTTCTGCACACACAGATAATACATACAGGTAGTGTCAGCCAAGGGAAACCAATGTGAAGTGATGTCTCACAGGAATACACTGGAGATTCTGCACACACAAATAGTATAGACAGGAAGTGTTAGTCCAGTGAGAATCAGTGTGTAGCTGTAGTAATACACTGGGGATTCAGAACAATCAGATAGTATAAACAGTGTGAATAGAGGGGACTAGTGTGAAGCTGCAATTCACAAAAATACACAAGAGGTTCTGTACGCAGCAGATACAGATAGTATAGACATATAGTGTGCGTCAGTGGAGAGCAGTGTAACGCTGCATGTCATAGGGATACACTGGAGGTTCTGCACACAACACACACACAGTTAGTCAGGGCTCAGTGTTAAGCTTTGTCTAATAGGATACACTGGATGTTCTGCACACAACAATCACAGGTAATACAGACAGGCAAGGTGAGTCAGGGGGGCAGTATAAAGTTGTGTTTGAATACACTGGAGATTCTGCACACAGCACACATAGAGACAAGTTACTGTTAGTCTGGAGAACTTTATTACTCTGCAACTGGTCCTTGTATGAAATCACTTAGTGGTTGTGAGACTGGTGATCACATGACCCAGCCACATGCCCACTAGGGATACAAACTCCTGAGGTCCTCCATCCATTTCAGGTGGCAGCCTGTCTGCCGCACACAAGGCCCCGCCCTCTGATGACCTCAATAGGAGTTTAATGTCATATCTGATCATTCTGTTTTTGCTACAATTTTCTTAGTTTATAATTCTGTGTATTAACCCCTGATGTACAGAAAGAGGCGTGGCCAAGCAGTGGCAACATTGTAGCCCATGTATCAGCTGATTCCAGCAGTGAAGTGTTACACTATGGATACATGGCCCCTTATTTAATATGTCGGTCACTCCAGAAGCCTTCACATATGGACAGGATGGCCAGTGCAGATAGAATTTGGGTTTTTAATCTCCCACTAGAAGCTTAAGCTGGAGAACCTTGAGAGATCAGCGGCCTCTGTAAATCTGCAGCTGCTGCTTTTATAGGCTCAGTGTCAGTGAGTGGCAGTAAAAGGAGGGCGAATATGTGAGGCCAGTGCTGGGAAATACAGCTGACCAGTAATGAGCTGCCTGGGGGCCGGCGCCTCACACTGGCCGCTCTCCAAGGTGCTGCAGAGACATTTACTCCTCTTCATCCAGCTTTATGGGCTCAGGGAAGGAAAGAAACAGCAATGAATATTCCAAGAACCAGAGAGATCTGCAAGGAGAAGGATCCTGTAATCCAACAGATGTCTGAGACATAGATAGATAGATAGATAGATAGATAGATAGATAGATAGGAGATAGATAGATAGATAGATAGATAGATAGATAGATCGATAGATAGATAGATAGGAGATAGATGGATAGATAGATAGATAGATAGATAGATAGATAGGAGATAGATAGATAGATAGATAGATAGATAGATAGATGATAGATAGATAGAGAAGATAGATAGATAGATAGATAGATAGATAGGAGATAGATAGATAGATAGAGAGATAGATAGATAGATAGATAGATAGATAGATAGATAGATAGATAGATAGATAGATAGATAGATAGATGATAGATAGAGAAGATAGATAGATAGATAGATAGATAGATAGATAGATAGATAGATAGATAGATAGATAGATAGATAGATAGATAGAGAAGATAGATAGATAGATAGATAGATAGATAGATAGATAGAAGATAGATAGATAGATAGATAGATAGATAGATAGATAGATAGAAGGATAGATAGAGATAGATAGATAGATAGATAGATAGATAGATAGATAGATGATAGATAGAGAAGATAGATAGATAGATAGATAGATAGATAGATAGATAGATAGATAGAAGATAGATAGATAGATAGATAGATAGATAGATAGATAGAAGGATAGATAGAGATAGATAGATAGATAGATAGATAGATAGGAGATAGATAGATAGATAGAAGGATAGATAGAGATAGATAGATAGATAGATAGATAGATAGATAGATAGATATATGATAGATAGATATGAGATGATAGATAGATAGATAGATAGATAGATAGATAGATAGATAGATAGAGAAGATAGATAGATAGATAGATAGATAGATAGATAGATAGATAGATAGATAGATAGAAGATAGATAGATAGATAGATAGAAGGATAGATAGAGATAGATAGATAGATAGATAGATAGATAGATAGATGATAGATAGAGAAGATAGATAGATAGATAGATAGATAGATAGATAGATAGATAGAAGATAGATAGATAGATAGATAGATAGATAGAAGGATAGATAGAGATAGATAGATAGATAGATAGATAGATAGATAGATAGATAGATAGATAGATGAGATAGATAGATAGATAGATAGATAGATAGATAGATATGAGATAGATAGATAGATAGATAGATAGGTGATTGATAGATAGATAGATAGATAGATAGATAGATAGAGAGATAGAGAGATAGATAGGAGATTATTATATATTCTTTATAATTTTCTTTTTTTCAGCTTTTTTTGCTTCTTTTTTCAGGTAATTTAACTGTTTTGTTGCGTCTGAAGAATATTGGCACCCAGGACATTCCTATCTGGTCCAAGAAAGGCGACCAAGGGAACAAGTGGCAGCTGGAGAATCTGCAGGTGAACCCTGCGGCGCCCTTCCAGGTGAGAGTATACGGTATGTAACCAGTGCTATGTAACAGCGCAGAGCCGGCTCTGCTACATCTGTCTGTGCCGCTCACCAGACTCCTCGCAGTTTGGGGAAAACAATTTCTGATTCTTTTCCTGCAAGAATAAAGAAAATAATAAAATATCTTCCTAATAAAATCCTCGTCCTAATGTAAAGCAAACAGCTGAGGACATAATGGTGATATACGGCGCGGCCTCCGCCACCGTGTTATGGCTGCGACTCGTAAACGTGCGATGTATAGAAGTAATATTGTCCTGTCACCGGCCGACACTTCAAATAGTCAAATCATAAAACTGAAATGCTCCGAATGTTAAAATATTTAATATGGAATCAATCCCGCAGCGGCGGCAGGAGCGGTGTCAGGAGCGGCGGCGGTGGCTCTGCTACACTGCACAGGAACAGGAGAGACACAAGATGTACAGGCTGTGCCAAAATTCAGTATATAATGAACCCCCCCCCCCTCAGCTGCTGCAGAACCTCTTTAGTACCAAGAGACGTGAAATTCCTTACTGACTGACATAAAGATAAGTATCTTTCCCCACAGAGCTGAGGTGTGTATTTTGAGGTTCTGCAGCAGCTGTGGTGTGTATTATGAGGTTCTGCAGCAGCTGAGGTGTGTATTATGAGGTTCTGCAGCAGCTGAGGTGTGTATTATGAGGTTCTGCAGCAGCTGAGGTGTGTATTATGAGGTTCTGCCGCAGCTGCGGTGTCTATTATGAGGTTCTGCAGCAGCTGAGGTGTGTATTATGAGGTTCTGCAGCAGCTGTGGTGTGTATTATGATGTTCTGCAGCAGCTGAGATGTGTATTATGAGGTTCTGCAGCAGCTGAGGTGTCTATTATGAGGTTCTGCAGCAGCTGAGGTGTGTATTTTGAGGTTCTGCAGCAGCTTAGGTGTGTATTATGAGGTTCTGCAGCAGCTGAAATGTGTATTATGAGGTTCTGCAGCAGCTTAGGTGTGTATTATGATGTTCTGCAGCAGCTGAGGTGTCTATTATGAGGTTCTGCAGCAACTTAGGTGTGTATTATGATGTTCTGCAGCAGCTGAGATGTGTATTATGAGGTTCTGCAGCAGCTGAGGTGTCTATTATGAGGTTCTGCAGCAGCTGAGGTGTGTATTTTGAGGTTCTGCAGCAGCTTAGGTGTGTATTATGAGGTTCTGCAGCAGCTGAGGTGTGTATTATGGTGTTCTGCAGCAGCTGAAATGTGTATTATGAGGTTCTGCAGCAGCTGAAATGTGTATTATGAGGTTCTGCAGCAGCTGAGGTGTGTATTATGAGGTTCTGCAGCAGCTGAGGTGTGTATTATGAGGTTCTGCAGCAGCTGAGGTGTGTACTATGAGGTTCTACAGCAGCTGAGGTGTCTATTATGAGGTTCTGCAGCAGCTGAAATGTGTATTATGAGGTTCTGCAGCAGCTTAGGTGTGTATTATGATGTTCTGCAGCAGCTGAGGTGTGTATTATGAGGTTCTGCAGCAGCTTAGGTGTGTATTATGATGTTCTGCAGCAGCTGAGGTGTGTATTATGGTGTTCTGCAGCAGCTTAGGTGTGTATTATGGTGTTCTGCAGCAGCTTAGGTGTGTACTATGAGGTTCTACAGCAGCTGAGGTGTCTATTATGAGGTTCTGCAGCAGCTGAAATGTGTATTATGAGGTTCTGCAGCAGCTGAGGTGTGTACTATGAGGTTCTACAGCAGCTGAAATGTGTATTATGAGGTTCTGCAGCAGCTGAGGTGTGTATTATGAGGTTCTGCAGCAGCTTAGGTGTGTATTATGAGGTTCTGCAGCAGCTTAGGTGTGTATTATGAGGTTCTGCAGCAGCTTAGGTGTGTATTATGAGGTTCTGCAGCAGCTTAGGTGTGTATTATGAGGTTCTGCAGCAGCTGAGGTGTCTATTATGAGGTTCTGCAGCAGCTGAAATGTGAATTATGATGTTCTGCAGCAGCTATGGTGTGTATTATGAGGTTCTGCAGCAGCTGAGGTGTATTATGAGGTTCTGCAGCAGCTGAGGTGTGTATTATGAGGTTCTGCAGCAGCTATGGTGTGTATTATGAGGTTCTGCAGCAGCTGAGGTGTATTATGAGGTTCTGCAGCAGCTGAGGTGTGTATTATGAGGTTCTGCAGCAGCTATGGTGTGTATTATGAGGTTCTGCAGCAGTTGAGGTGTGTATTTGGGGGTTCTAGAAAGGACTGATGTTATATGGCGTAGGAATAATGGATATGGAATACCTCATAGATCAGACAGTAACATTTTGGGTGGCTCCATCATTGTGATACTAAACAGAACTCTTCTTTCCCATAATTGATATTGACAAGAGGTACAGCCAGAGGATCACACTGTTCTCTCCTACAAGAGATCTGAATGTGGATGCTTGTGGGGTCTTTGGGTTACTCTAGACCCTTTTATTCTAAGATGACTGATGTGATGAGCCAGGACTAGGGGGGCCCGGGCACCTGGAATTTATGGTAGTATATACAGTGCACCCTTCCGACCTTATATGTGAGGGTTGACTGTCAATGCAGGCAGTGTGAACAGTCACTAAGCCATGGTCTCATGGGGGACTGTGATGAAGTGACCAGAAGAAGACTCCTGTTTGATGTTCTCTAGGAGCCTTTACAGTATGTGCACCCTCTTGACTCTTCTTTGTCTCCATGGACCGAGATCTTGGGATGAGAAGACATAAATATCCCGTCCAGCTCCTGTGTGATCCCCCTGGACATGGGCTCATTATAGGGAAGGAATTAGAGGAACACATCTCCTCCATGCGCCGAGCGATCAATAATATTAATAAGCCTCTGAAGTTCACTGACCTTTAGTAAATCCATTCTAATCTTGTTTACGTTTGCAGTATATTTTCTCACCGCAATTATGGATAATTGTCCTGGAACATGAGGGGGGGGGGGGCTGCCAGGGAGCGGATTAACGCCTATGCATTACCACGCCGGGAAGGTCAGCTCTGGAGGAAGGCATTACAATAGCACATTTGTTGTCCTCCTTCTGAATAAAATATCTGGACATCCAGAGCCAAGAGGCCAATACTGTAGATACAGAACATGGAGAATCAGAAACAACATATTTAACATATCTAGAACATAGAGAACCAGAAACAATATACCTAGAACATAGAGAACCAGAAACAATATACCCAGAACATAGAGAACCAGAAAAAAATACTCCTAGAACATAAAGAACCAGAAACAATACATCTAGAACCTAGAGAACCAGAAAAAATACTCCTAGAACAAAGAGAACCAGAAACAATACATCTAGAACCTAGAGACCCAGAAACAATATACCTAGAACTTAGAGAACCAGAAACAATACTTCTAGAACATAGAGAACCAGAAACAACATACCTAGAACATAGAAAACCAGAAAAAATATACCTAGAACATAAAGAACCAGAAACCATACATTTAGAACATAGAGAACCAGAATCAATACATAGAGAACCAGAAACAACATACCCAGAACATAGAGAACTAGAAAAAATACTCCTAGAACAAAGAGAACCAAAATCAATATACTTAGAACAAAGAGAACCAGAAACAATACATCTAGAACATAGAGAACCAGAAACAATATACCTAGAACATAGAGAACCAGAAACAATACATCTAGAACATAGAGAACCAGAAACAATATACTTAGAACATAGAGAACCAGAAACAATACATCTAGAACATAGAGAACCAGAAACAATATACCTAGAAAATAGAGAACCAGAAACAAGGGGTACGTAGCAAAAAGATTCAGAACTGAAGACCCAGAGCTAGAAAAACAAAACAAAGAAACATTGAGTAGAGAGAGCCATAGGTGAAAAATCCAGAGCCAAAAGATTCCTAGCCAAGAAATCTAAAGACAGGAATCCCAAAACCAAGAAACCGAGAGCAAAAAAATCCTCAGATCCAGGAGACCCAGAACTGAAAGATCCAAAGATAAGTTAAAAAGTCATAGTCGAACAGACCAAGAACCAAAAGACCTAGAGTTAATAGACTCAGATCCAGAGGACCCAGAGACATAGAGATGGACATCCAGAGATGAGAGACCCAGAACCCAGATTTTCAGAGCCTAAAGATTTAGAACCAGGAGACCCAGAGCCCAAAGAAATAAAGCTACGAGAAGGAGAGCCAAGGGATCCTGCTCCAAAAGTAAGAGACACAACTTCAAGAGACTAAGAGACAGAGCCAAAAGACCTAGAACTAAGAAACAAAATCAAAAAACCTTTGATCTAATAAACTCAGACTCCCAAGACACTAAATTCTAAGAAACATAGCTGAGGGACCAAGAGACATAAGATCCAGGGCCAAGAGTTCCTGAGTTAAGAGAACCAAAGCCAAGAGATCCAGAGCTGAGGGACCTACAGACAAAAAGACCTAGAACCAAAAGACTCAGAGCAAAGAGACCCAGCTCCAAAAGATGTAGATCTGAGAGACCCAGAGACATAAGATCAGAGCCAGGAGACCGAGGGCCGAAAGAGCCAAGGCCGACATCCACAGGCAAGAGACTATGAAGCAGAGAGAAAACCAAGATAGACAAAAGTCAAGACTCAAACCTGAGAGATCCAGAACCATACGAGCCAAAAAAGAAAGACTTAGAATCAAGAATCCCAGAGGCTGGAGACTCCTCATGGACAAATAAGTCTTATTGTATCTACAGCCTCCTTGTAAGGTCAGCTGACATAGAAGTGGTGTGGTATGCCTTTAAGGCAAGGAAAATATAAAAGGGGTCGAAGAGAGGGGATGGGAATGGACGGCCCGGTCTAAGTCACCAACTATGTCAGTGTAGACATCTCATCTAGCATTAATAATGGTGTAGACATGATCTGGACAACTCTGACCTTCCAGAGCACAGAGCAAGAAGTGTTGTCATAGGGCTATTCAACGCTCCCTGTCTGGAGTCTATGTCTTCCCTTGTATTACCTTTCCATTGATTTCCAAAAATAAAGAATGGAATCTCTAGAAGTGTCTGTGTACTGAAGCCTTGTCTCAGCCGCCAGCGGACGCTCGCTCCTTCAGTGTAAAGCCGCAGATTACGGTGTAGAGTAAGATTTCATGCGCCAACACAACTTTCTGGAGCTTATTCCAAACCCTGTGAGATATCTCCCCCCTCCCCCCCCCCCCCCCAGACAGTTCATACGCGGCACGCAGGTAGTGGCGGTTCGGTCGTCTCCTTGGCTATCCAATGTCTCTGTGTTATTGTTTCCGCTCCTAGAATTATGTAAAATCTGGCGGCTCGCTGTATTATTTGTGGGTGACATTTGCTTCTGTAGGAAATAAATCTTTCCGAGGATTAATCTTGGTGCGGCGGCTGAATCCAGATACGCTCGCTGAGTCTGAATGTATCTTGGTTTAAGATGATGAATGGGAATTGTATTCGTGTCCGGATGTGGCTCCTAATGATGAGACTGGTGCTGACCTTGTGTCTTCTCTTCCCCCCCAGATTGTGTTCGAATGCATTATTGGAAAAGGGGTAGAAGGAGACATGGCCATCGATGATGTCACCATAAAGAAGGGAGAGTGTCCGAAAAGACAGATCCCACCAACAAAAAGTGAGTTTATCTCCATAATGTTCCAAGAAGGACTTGTCCACCTGGGATTCCCTAACTGGTGGGGTTCTAACTTGGCTTGGTCCATGGGTTCCTAGGCTCCCATCCCCAAAATATCACCTCCTTATGACTCTCTACCCTAGTATGGAACCAATAGAAGAACCATCCAGATCAATAAAAGTCTCTACATTCATTGATATTCTAGAGTTTTTCCCCTTAAGTTTATCTTGAAGGGTTTCTTCAGAAGGAACTTTCCATCTCCACCATGATAACATGACATGGACCTTTATTCTGTCCACATTCTTTATGTATTTGTGATCATGTAATAGAGTTGCGTTGTCTTCTTGTCTTGCAGCAGTGGCCGCCCAAAGCAGCGCCCCATGTCACCCCATCTCAGGATATCGACTCTGGCTTGTATCTTTCCTTCTCTTTGTCCTCCTGAGATGATACAAAGTGGCATTTACTGGATTCCGAATGAGGCCTCCCCAACCTTGTGCCCTTTCCTCCTCTTTCCTCCTTCACCGACACACCAAAGTGTCCAGATGTTACCAAAGACCGGCAAGCACGACTGCTTGAAGGACCCGACCACAGACTGAGGGATCCCTTTAAGAAGATCATTGCGTCTACAATACAACCAAGGGGAGAGAAAAAAAAAACTGAAGAAGGGATTACAAAAATAGAAAGAGATAAAACAAAAAGGCGAGAGAGAGAAGAAGATGGGACAGTAGGGATAAGACTAAATACTAGGAGATATTAAGACTCGATGTCCACATGGGGGATGTGGAAGAAATCCTATAAAATATAACAGTAACGAACTGTATGGAAAAACATAAGCACAAATTTCTATTGAAACTGTGGAGACCGTGGCTGGGAGAATGTTACTCTGCCCTGGGGCAGGAACCTTGTCGGAGATGTCCCGGCTCCTGTTACGTGATTTTCTAAGTAGATCCCTTGCGTGCTGCTCAATGTCATATAAGATCATGTATGCTCATGCCAGATGCATGTTCTTCCCAGTTCATATGTTCATGTATCGCCATGTATTCATGTGTCCTTCCCATCACAGACTCCATCCCTACCATCCTTGGTCATCGAGAGGGCGCTGACCCTCACCAAGGGACAACGATGATTGTAGACTTTAGGGAAAGTTCTCGAGCGCTCGTCCTCCGAGCTCTCGTCATTCTAGGTCTTCCCAGCTGCCATATAAACCAGGCAATCGCATCATGGGCCCAGATATTAACGCCCGAGTGGTCAGAAGGACCAAGGACTGGAGACGAGCTCGCTGCATTAGATATCTATTATAGAAGGGTATGTACAATGGCGGCTGATATTTACTGGTTTATCTATCCTGACACGTAGATGTTAGCGTCTCCACCAACAAAAGTGCCCAGTAGGAACCCAGGTATGTGTGTCGACTACCACACCACCCTCCATCCATCCTGACACGTCACCACCATCATCCACCATGGCTCATAGATTTCCGCAGGGGACAGAGGTCATCTATCTATAGGATGACATTTAGGATATTGTTACCAAATCTGAAAAATTTTAAATAAACTGGTATCCTTTTCTATCGGTGTCTGTTCTGTGTCAGGTCCTGGCGCAAATCTGGGTGGTGGGGGGTGCATGGACTTTATAGGATGATCATCAGATGTGGTGAAGTAGGGGCTGCACCTCGCAAATGACTCATTAATATAAAGGCATCTACATATGTAAACTCCACCATGTGAGTGTGCAATTCTCAGTGGAATAGTCCACTATGTGGTGGGGGTGGTTGTAATGTCTGTGCACCTGGTGGATTAAGGCACTAAAGGGGTTAATGTCTGTATACCTAGTGGATTAGGGCAGAGAAGAGGTTAATGTCTGTATACCTGGTGGATTAAGGCACTAAAGGGGTTAATGTCTGTATACCTGGTGGACTAGGGCAGAGAAGGGGTTAATGTCTGTATACCTGGTGGATTAATGCAGCAAATATACTAGTGTTAACATCCCCGGTGATCTTAGGCACTAAAAGGGTTCTTGTTGGACATTGCAAAGGATTAATGTCATATTCCTGTCCATATCAGTATACCTGGTGGTCTAGGACAGTGAAAGGGTTAATATCAATATTCTCGAGGGTCTGGTACAATGAAGGAGTTAATATAAGTATACCTGGTGGTCTGGGATAGTGTATGGGTTAATAGCAATATACCTAATGTGCTGGGGGGAAAGAAAGGGTTAATTTATGAATCGCTGGTGGTCCTGGGTAGTAAAAGAAATAATGTTGTCTGCCTGGCGCCCCCTGGTTCCACCTCTGCAGGGTCTTTTATTTTCCCGGGTATCTTGTGTTTCTTCCCTTTGCCGGTTTCTTTCTTAGAATGAGATGTAATTTGCAATTTGCATAAGTTTTCCCAGAGGAGCATTGCAAGGTGCTCTCCCCAAGGAGAAACAGTGCCCCCTACTGTTGCCCTACTCCTTGCACTGACCATAGAGGGATAGAGAGAATCCTGCAGCTGTGACTGCAGAGTTCTCACTAGGATTGAGCTGATCAGTGTGTGGAGAGCTCCCGTTATATATAGTATTGATATAGCGCCCCCTCTGTGCAGCCTCCCCCATCTAGATGTATTGTGAGGTTATTCTAGTGAACGATGAGCAGCTCGTGAAATAAATGAGCGGAACGCATTTCTGTAAATAAACACTGCGCGTTCTCCAGATTTTACTGTCTGCAGTGAACTATATGGAAAATCGTTACCGGTATAAGAGGCCGGAGCAGCGGCGGGTCACAATAAAACTATAGTATTAGCCATTAATCAGAGCAGCCGCTTATAGTTACTGCTGCAGTGTGAATTCAGCTCTGGGGGATGGGAGGACAAGGCTCTACAGGACACTGTCACGTCATTAGCAGACATCATGGCGGTCAGGATATAACCAGCTGGAGCTGAAATTACACAATAGGATGTGAGGCAAGGAGGATGTACTGAAGTGTGTGCTATGTGTAGTGTTATACTCCAGTCACAACCAAAGCTGCATTTACTGGCATTCTATCAGCACCTGGCCAAAAGAAAAACCCATAACAGTCAAAATCAAGTCACAAAACAGATTTTTTATATTACATTTGGAAAAAATTGTTCTTTCTGCCGTGTACCCCAGCAAGGCAAAGCATGCACTAGTCATAAACCAAGCAAACAGGAGGCAACAGTTAAAGGAGTCATCCTGCAGTGCATCAGCTAAACAAAACTGTCTCCTAGTGATGACTGTATAATCTGTATGTAGTGAGCTCCCTCTAGTGGTGACTGTATGATCTGTATGTAGTGAGCTCCCTCTAGTGGTGACTGTATGATCTGTATGTAGCGAGCTCCCTCTAGTGGTGACTGTATAATCTGTATGTAGTGAGCTCAGTGACTGTATGATCTGTATGTAGTGAGCTCCCTCTAGTGGTGACTGTATAATCTGTATGTAGTGAGCTCCCTCTAATGGTGACTGTATGATCTGTATGTAGTGAGCTCCCTCTACAGTAGTGGTGACTGTATGATCTGTATGTAGTGAGCTCCCCCTAGTGGTGACTAGTGGTGATTGTATAATCTGTATGTAGTGAGCTCCCCTTAGTGGTGACTGTATAATCTGTATGTAGTGAGCTCCTCCTAGTGGTGACTGTATAATCTGTACCTAGTGTGCTCCCTCTAGTGGTGACTGTATAATGTGTATGTAGTGAGCTCCCTCTAGTGGTGACTGTATAATCTGTATGTAGTGAGCTCCCTCTAGTAGTGACTGTATAATCTGTACGTAGTGAGCTCCCTCTGTTGGTGGCTGTATAATCTGTATGTAGTGAGCTCCCTCTAGTGGTGACTATATATTCTGTATGTAGTGAGCTCCCCCTAGTGGAGACTGTATAATCTGTATGTAGTGAGCTCCCCCTAGTGGAGACTGTATAATCTGTATGTAGTGAGCTCCCTCTAGTAGTGACTGTATAAAATGTATGTAGTGAGCTCCCTCTAGTGGTGACTGTATAATCTGTATGTGGTGAGCTCCCCCTAGTGGTAGTTGTATATTATGCCTCTGCATGTGGCAGTATATATGAAGCTACTGTTCCTGATGAGACTTCATATTATTTTCGCACAGAGCTCCCCCATAGGTTCCCCCACTGAGTGCCTCGCTCTTGTTTAGAAGCAGCAGGCAATAGTGAATAGGTTGTCCCCTAGTGGTGACAACAGGCAGCTGATAGGCTGATGAGGCACAGTTGGGTTCTCTTGGCTTTATCTTCAGACTGGCTCATAAGTGAGGTCGCAGAGCCGGAACCGGAGGTCATTGATGGACAGTATAAGGGGAGGATCTAGAGTGCAGGCTTCTAGATAAGTCAATGGATGGGGGAGGGGTTATTAGGAATGAGGCTTTTATGGTCTAGAAAAGAAATCTTATTGAGATTTCTTCTTGTGTTTGGGTTTTTAACCCCCTCTCCCCCTTGGCTCCCAGAGATCCCTCATACCTGGGATCTGCCCTGATCTGTATCACGGCTCTATAAGGCGACTATTCAGGGCTGTAATCACATTATACTCAACCAGCGGAGCTTTATATCTCGTCGAGTAGGGGGAGATCCTGCTGAATGATACTCCCCTCTCCTCTAATTAACACTCAATTAACCAATTATCCTCAGTAATAATCAGCACCAAAGGTTAATGATGACATTACTCCAAAGCTCCAGGGTAATCGTCCTATAACCGTCCTGCTACGCTGAGGGTTACATAGTAGAAGAGAAGGATCCCCAGCAGTACAGAGTATTTCAGGAGATGAGTGTACTGATCTTATAGAGGGGGTCACAGGGTGAAAGTTACATAGTGAAAGGCGCAGGGTCCCCAGCAGTACAGAGTATTTCAGGAGAGGTGTGTGCTGATCTTATAGAGGAGGTCACAGGGTGAGAGTTACATAGTGAAAGGCGCAGGGTCCCCAGCAGTACAGAGGGTTTCAGGAGAGGGATGTGCTGATCTTGTAGGAATGGAAAGAACGTTATTGACCTTCAGGCCCACAGAGACTTCTTCCACCATTTCTTAGAATCTTTTCTCACTGTCTCTGATCTTGTTCATATCTGGGGACTATAAATCCATCTGGACCTTAAATTTCTCACAGCTGAAGATCTGCCCCAGTAACATCATGTCTGGACAATGCTCTGTGAGCTAAACTGCCCCAACTGCAGATACATTTACCTGCACTGAAACATTGTTGCAAAGTAGTAAAGAGAGAATTGTGCTGCTTGTATTTACCTCACAGCCTGGACAGACACATTGTAACAAAGTATTAGGACAGGAGAGAGAAGCGTCCTGCGGTTGTATCTGTCTCTCGGCCTAGACTGAAACATTGTAGCAGCTTCCTCGGCTGTGAGAAGTTCCTGCTATTTCCTAGCTGTAGATGGTTCGGACATGAATCGTGTGCCGGTGCTGTCAGGAGGTGCGAGCACGGTGATTAATCGCCTTATTACAGATACATTATCCGGGGCTCCCTTGTTTGTGGCTGACATCTGGCTGACAGCAGGGCGCTGCCTGGGGGAGATCTGACAGACATTGCGCAGAGCAGGGCGGATGGCGTCTCCCGCACTCCAGGTATACAGACTCACAGCCCGACATCTGCTCCATCCGCTGCACACAAAATTCTAATCACATTTTGGCTTCAAACAGATTAAACTGGAACAGCAGCCGGGAGGCGATAGCGAGCGAATCCTCCTGGAACGCACCCAGCGGATAGCACAGTCTATACGGAGCCAGAGCCAGGAGTCAACACCTCTCCAGAGGGTCAAATCAACCATAATCACAGCCCATATGGTCGGTGCACGGAGTGTAGCGAACCGGAAGACCGCAACCATGGCCAACAGAAGACGTGTCACTGGCGTCTATGGAAAAGGCGGAAAAGCTCCTCAAACAGTTCAACGAATTGGGTCTGACCATCAAGTCATAAATAATAGGAAAGACCCGGTAGATACAGGGCCGCAACTCTAATGAGGCAAGATGAGGCGGCCGCCTCAGGCGGCACTTTCGGAGGGGGGGGTGGCCATGGGACTTTTATTTTTATTCTTTTTACCTAAACTAGTCCAGGACAGGGACACTCTGAAAACAAACCGAACGCCCCTATCCGGGGCTGGTTTGGACCGCTGCGTCTGAGCGCAGGCAGAGTCATTATACTGAGTGAAGGGGAGGCGGTGCAGGAGCAGCGGCGCCAAGGGATGGCAAAGGTAAGAAAGTAAATACTTTTTTGTTTTTTTATTTAATATAAGTATCCCTATATATATATATATATATATATATATATATATATATATATATATATATATATATATATATATATATATACACTCACCGGCCACTTTATTAGGTACACCATGCTAGTAACGGGTTGGACCCCCTTTTGCCTTCAGAACTGCCTCAATTCTTCGTGGCATAGATTCAACAAGGTGCTGGAAGCATTCCTCAGAGATTTTGGTCCATATTGACATGATGGCATCACACAGTTGCCGCAGATTTGTCGGCTGCACATCCATCATGCGAATCTCCCGTTCCACCACATCCCAAAGATGCTCTATTGGATTGAGATCTGGTGACTGTGGAGGCCATTGGAGTACAGTGAACTCATTGTCATGTTCAAGAAACCAGTCTGAGATGATTCCAGCTTTATGACATGGCGCATTATCCTGCTGAAAGTAGCCATCAGATGTTGGGTACATTGTGGTCATAAAGGGATGGACATGGTCAGCAACAATACTCAGGTAGGCTTTGGCGTTGCAACGATGCTCAATTGGTACCAAGGGGCCCAAAGAGTGCCAAGAAAATATTCCCCACACCATGACACCACCACCACCAGCCTGAACCGTTGATACAAGGCAGGATGGCTCCATGCTTTCATGTTGTTGACGCCAAATTCTGACCCTACCATCCGAATGTCGCAGCAGAAATCGAGACTCATCAGACCAGGCAACGTTTTTCCAATCTTCAATTGTCCAATTTCGATGAGCTTGTGCAAATTGTAGCCTCAGTTTCCTGTTCTTAGCTGAAAGGAGTGGCACCCAGTGTGGTCTTCTGCTGCTGTAGCCCATCTGCCTCAAAGTTGGACGTACTGTGCGTTCAGAGATGCTCTTCTGGCTACCTTGGTTGTAACGGGTGGCTATTTGAGTCACTGTTGCCTTTCTATCAGCTCGAACCAGTCTGGCCATTCTCCTCTGACCTCTGGCATCAACAACGCATTTCCGCCCACAGAACTGCCGCTCACTGGATGTTTTTTCTTTTTCGGACCATTCTCTGTAAACCCTAGAGATGGTTGTGCGTGAAAATCCCAGTAGATCAGCAGTTTCTGAAATACTCAGACCAGCCCTTCTGGCACCAACAACCATGCCACATTCAAAGGCACTCAAATCACCTTTCTTCCCCATACTGATGCTCGGTTTGAACTGCAGGAGATTGTCTTGACCATGTCTACATGCCTAAATGCACTGAGTTGCCGCCATGTGATTGGCTGATTAGAAATTAAGTGTTAACGAGCAGTTGGACAGGTGTACCTAATAAAGTGGCCGGTGAGTGTATATATATATATATATATATATATATATATGGGGTCGGGTGCATGGATAGTGAGGAGTCAAAGATGTCGGTGTTGCAGACACTTCCACAGCTGGAGGAAATGGTCGTGATGCTCCGAAAGGAGGATGTCTGAAAATAAGGGAGCTTGGAAATGTGGGAAGACGTCTCCTGTAAGAAGTAAAATATTACTGCACTGTATTTACTTTAATGTTAACACTAGCAAACCCCCCCCCCCTTCACCGCTGCCTGAGGCGGTTGATCAAAAGGAAAGCCCTATCCACCGTCTGGTCTTCAGTCCGGAGGGGAAGGGGGCGTCTTTTGCTCGTCCGCCTCAGGCAGCAGAGAGGCTAGGTTCACCATTGCATGTATATTGTTATCAATGTTACAGTCCGGCCCCCGATGCTCCATACAACCAGTCTGGAGCAACCTCGAAGTATCAGACTGAGTGCAGAGAATACCAAGAGGGTCCTTAAAGGGAGTACCACCAGCACCCAGCATGCCAACCCAGCCCCACAGATAGGTAGGTTATGCTGGTTCTGGTGTCACAAACCTATCTATCTGCAGGACTGGGGTGATATGCTGGCTCTGGTCACAGTAACCTATCTATCTGCAGGGCTGGGGTGATATGCTGGCTCTGGTGACACTAACCTATCTATCTGCAGGGCTGGGGTGATATGCTGGCTCTGGTGACACTAACCTATCTATCTGCAGGGCTGGGGTGATATGCTGGTTCTGGTGACACTAACCTATATATCTGCAAGGCTCGGGTGATATCTTGGGTTCTAGTGACTCTAACCTATCTATCTGCAGGGCTGGGGTGATATGCTGGTTCTGGTGACAGTAACCTATCTATCTGCAGGGCTGGGGTGATCTGCTGGTTCTGGTGACAGTAACCTATCTATCTGCAGGGCTGGGGTGATATGCTGGTTCTGGTGACACTAACCTATATATCTGCAAGGCTCGGGTGATATCTTGGGTTCTAGTGACTCTAACCTATCTATCTGCAGGGCTGGGGTGATATGCTGGTTCTGGTGACAGTAACCTATCTATCTGCAGGGCTGGGGTGATCTGCTGGTTCTGGTGACAGTAACCTATCTATCTGCAGGGCTGGGGTGATATGCTGGTTCTGGTGACACTAACCTATATATCTGCAAGGCTCGGGTGATATCTTGGGTTCTAGTGACTCTAACCTATCTATCTGCAGGGCTGGGGTGATATGCTGGTTCTGGTGACAGTAACCTATCTATCTGCAGGGCTGGGGTGATATGCTGGTTCTGGTGACACTAACCTATCTATCTGCAAGGCTCGGGTGATATCTTGGGTTCTAGTGACTCTAACCTATCTATCTGCAGGGCTGGGGTGATATGCTGGTTCTGGTGACAGTAACCTATCTATCTGCAGGGCTGGGGTGATATGCTGGTTCTGTGACAGTAACCTATCTATCTGCAGGACTGGGGTGATATGCTGGTTCTGGTGACACTAACCTATCTATCTGCAGGGCTGGGGTGATATGCTGGTTCTGGTGACAGTAACCTATCTATCTGCAGGACTGGGGTGATCTGCTGGTTCTGGTGACAGTAACCTATCTATCTGCAGGACTGGGGTGATCTGCTGGTTCTGGTGACAGTAACCTATCTATCTGCAGGGCTGGGGTGATATGCTGGTTCTGGTGACAGTAACCTATCTATCTGCAGGACTGGGGTGATATGCTGGTTCTGGTGACAGTAACCTATCTATCTGCAGGGCTGGGGTGATATGCTGGTTCTGGTGACAGTAACCTATCTATCTGCAGGGCTGGGGTGATATGCTGGTTCTGGTGACAGTAACCTATCTATCTGCAGGGCTGGGGTGATATGCTGGGTCTGGTCACACTAACCTGGGTTAGGCTGATACATTAGGGTTAAGTTGATACATTATATGTAATAGTAGCTTTTACCCGCAACTTCATCCGCGGAACCCCGACCTCCTGCGTGACCCACCTGGAGCGGTGCGCAGGCTTGTTCCTTTGCCTTGTGTCAGCAGCGGGCCCTTTCAACACCTGTGGGTCCATGGACCCTCGGGGCTCACCCTGTGGCCCGCTGGAACTGTTTAGCTCCTCTCCCTCCTGGCGCCCGCCACCCCCCCTTTCTCCCTACCCGCTTCCCCATGTGGTCACTTCCTCCTACCCGTGCCCATTTGCCCCCCAGGAACGTGCCCCCTTCCCCCCCTATCCCCATGCCCCCTTCTCCCATGTTAACTACTTGGTGCCCCCTTTTTCCCCCTACCTCATGCCCCCTTCCCCCATTTTACCTACCCCGTGCCCCCCCATCCTGCGGCCCGCTGGAACTCTTTACCTGGTCTCTCTCCTGGCGACCACCACTCCCCTTTGTCCCTACCCGCTTCCCCATGTGGTCACTCCTTCCTCCTACCCCATGCCCCCTTCCCCCGTCTTACCTACCCTACGTGCCCCCTTTTCCCCCCACCAGACCCTGCCAACCGTGTGTCCCCTTTCCCCCTACCAACCTGTGGCCCCATCCTCACCACACCCTGGGCTTCCCGTGCACTGATGTTCTGACTTGTAGTGTCCAGAGACGGCAGACGCTGCGGGACAGCTAGCCGAACCGGCGTTCCAGAGTGCGGCGCAGGCGACCCCCTTTCCGGCCGCGGCAGAGTACTGTGGTCCCATGGTGAGGCCACACAGGTGGGGCAGAGTATGGACTTGTCGCTGGCCTAGAGTAGAGGCCCTTGTGCAGGACTCTCCGGACCTCTCAGAGACGCCATGTTGGTGTGGACGGCGGCCGAACAATAACTCCGCCCACATAGAAATGCGGCACCCAATCAGGTGAGCTGCTGAAAGGGCTGGGATGACGTCATCCCAGGTCCTACAGCGTGCCAGGTCCTGCAGCGATTTGAACTGTGAGAAGCATCGGGCACGGGAGTGAATTGCGGTGGTGTACGGGAATTCCATGTAGCCTATCGTTCAATCCGGGACCCAAGGTATGTATGTGCGCAATTTCAGACAAATCCGATCGCCCGTCTAGGTGTGATTGAGGAACAAACATCCAAACACACAAACTTTCACCTTTATAGTATTAGTAGGATATACATTATAGTACATACAGGACTGACTGAGTGCTGTGTATACAGTGAGCGGGTGCTGTGTATACAGTGAGCGGGTGCTGTGTCTTCTCTCTAGGGTGCACAGCTGTCACTGACAGACTGCTCCCCGCTCCTGCAGCTGCACAACTGCTGTGTCCACTAGGATATGTCTCTGCAGAATGAATCAGCCCCTGCCCAGATGTATAAAGTCAATAATATAACCGCCATCTAGTGTTGTTATGTAACTTATAATAGATAAAGGAGCAGATCCTGCTGGACAGCCACAAGATGTTATTATACCTCCGGAGGTGACATCTGTATCCTGAGATTCCTTCATTCAGGATAACATTTACTTTATCTCCCCGGAGAGTGGGCGCTCCTGGTGCACAGCTGAGCCCATTGTCTGCCAATGTCCTGCTAAATGCCAGCACTGGACAGCGACAAGTGGCATAGTGCCAGGAGGCTGTAACTAAAGTCAATGCAAATTCATTAATCCCAACAGCAAATACTGTGAACAATGGCTGAAAGACAAAGGATTACTGGGAATGAAATCTGTGTATTCACTATACAAGGGGGACTTGGGTGTAACCAGGGGGACCACACCAAAATGTGGGAAGAGAAGGGGCAAGTGGTGAGGGGGGACTGAACCCCAAAATGGTCTGTGTTCTATAAATGGGAAAGGGCAGTGGAATTACATGATAGGTTGACTGACTCTCATATATAGACCTTCTTCTAACTCTCTTACACATAACGTAGACTCTGTCATAGCTGGTAAGTTCTCCAACATGTGGACTCTTCTAGTACTGATGGTGGACTCTCTTAGTACTGATGGTGGACTCTCTTATTACTGATGGTGGACTCTCTTATTACTGATGGTGGACTCTCTTAGCACTGATTGTGGACTTTCTTATTACTGATGGTGGACTCTCTTATTACTGATGGTGGACTCTCTTAGTACTGATGGTGGATTCTCTTAGTACTGATGGTGGACTCTCTTAGTACTGATGGTGGACTCTCTAAGTACTGATGGTGGACTCTCTTAGCACTGATTGTGGACTTTCTTTGTACTGATGGTGGACTCTCTAAGTACTGATGGTGGACTCTCTTAGTACTGATGGTGGACTCTCTAAGTACTGATGGTGGACTCTCTTAGTACTGATGGTGGACTCTCTTAGTACTGATGGTGGACTCTCTTAGTACTGATGGTGGACTCTCTTAGTACTGATGGTGGACTCTCCTTGTACTGATGGTGGACTCGCTTAGTACTGATAGTGGACTCTCTTTGTACTGATGGTGGACTCTCTTATTACTGATGGTGGACTCTCTTAGTACTGATGGTGGACTCTCTTATTACTGATGGTGGACTCTCTTATTACTGATGGTGGACTCTCTTAGTACTGATGGTGGACTCTCTTAGCACTGATTGTGGACTTTCTTTGTACTGATGGTGGACTCTCTTAGTACTGATGGTGGACTCTCTTATTACTGATGGTGGACTCTCTTATTACTGATGGTGGACTCTCTTATTACTGATGGTGGACTTTCTTTGTACTGATGGTGGACTCTCTTAGTACTGATGGTGAACTCTCTTATTACTGATGGTGGACTCTCTTATTACTGATGGTGGACTCTCTTAGTACTGATGGTGGACTCTCTTATTACTGATGGTGGACTCTCTTAGTACTGATGGTGGACTCTCTTAGTACTGATGATGGACTCTCTTAGTACTGATGGTGGACTCTCTTAGCACTGATTGTGGACTTTCTTTGTACTGATGACAGTCTCTTACATGTAGACTGTCTTCTAAAGTAAAGGAGGACTCATCTAGAATGTGGAGGAAAACATCAGCAAGGAGGCCCAATGATAAGGAGTCAATGCTCCATCTGCAGCTTCAGCCTGAGACTGGCCATAATGTGCGAGGAGGGCCCCGGCGCGGTATTCTACATGTCAGATGGGGCCGTGATATTCTAACACGTGTGACTGTGACAAATCAGGATTAAATGACTTCACTTTGATGTAATTAATCTTAATCTTTCTCGTGAAGACATCGATGACGACAATGAAATTAAATTCAATGTGTGGTCTGATTATAGGAGCAATGAGGACCGGACTGTGACAAAGTGACAGATGACGGCTGAATACAAAGTGTCACCCCGAGCAGACGCTCCGTACAAAGTATTACCCCGAGCAGACGCTCCATACAAAGTATTACCCCGAGCAGACGCTCTGTACAAAGTATTACCCCGAGCAGACGCTCCATACAAAGTATTACCCCGAGCAGACGCTCCATACAAAGTATTACCCCGAGCAGACGCTCCATACAAAGTATTACCCCGAGCAGACGCTCCATACAAAGTATTACCCCGAACAGACGCTCCATACAAAGTGTTACCCCGAGCAGACGCTCCATACAAAGTATTACCCCGAGCAGACGCTCCATACAAAGTATTACCCCGAGCAGACGCTCTGTACAAAGTATTACCCCGAACAGACGCTCCATACAAAGTATTACCCTGAGCAGACGCTCTGTACAAAGTATTACCCCGAGCACACGCTCCATACAAAGTATTACCCCGAGCAGACGCTCCATACAAAGTATTACCCCGAGCAGACGCTCCATACAAAGTATTACCCCGAGCAGACCCTCCATACAAAGTATTACCCCGAGCAGACGCTCCATACAAAGTATTACCCCGAACAGACACTCCATACAAAGTATTACCCCGAGCAGAGGCTCCATACAAAGTATTACCCCGAGCAGAAGCTCCATACAAAGTATTACCCCGAACAGACACTCCATACAAAGTATTACCCCGAGCAGAAGCTCCATACAAAGTATTACCCCGAGCACACGCTCCATACAAAGTGTTACCCCGAGCAGACACTCCATACAAAGTATTACCCCGAGCAGACGCTCCATACAAAGTATTACCCCGAGCAGACGCTCCATACAAAGTATAGTACTAGGGCTAGTATTAGAGTATGACTTATTTACATTATCACTTGTTATCACTGACCGCACCATACACATATACATATAAATATATATATATGTGACTCCCTGGTGATTGTAGACATTTTCTTTCCTTTTCTTCTCCGTTGGGCCCAGACCACAATGACAACTTTCTTGAGTCACGATACATAGACATCTTTAGCACATTGCTGAGCTTTACCGCAGCCTCTATTGAAACTCACCATCCATAAATATAATGCTAACCCAGACAGCACCCATGTCCCATAACAAGTATGTGGGTCCATGGCCTGGTGCAGGTAGCACAATGTAGTGGTACTTGGTGCCCTGACATCTTCTCTGTGCTCCCGACCTCCTCCAAGAATAGATACAATGGCAGACATCTGGATTACAGTCCTGAGGATTTGGATATAGTTGTGTTGGACAATCGCAGCCGCCCTCCGCAGCCTGAGTCACAGATACACCCGGACATCATCAATATGTTACAAGTCTAGAAAATCTCCCTCCTGTCCTGATAGTTGTTACAATGTATCAGTGCAGGAACATTCTAGGACTGTCTCGACTGGATACAATTGATAAAAGGGACAAGTCTATGACGTAACGTTCATTTCACCATTGTGTCCCATTTTTGACATCGAGTTTTGATTTCCCTTTAGATGGCTCAGGATAAGCTCAATCTAGAGAAGACGTACGGTATGGCGGTGTGGGCATGTGGCGGGCCGGTCTGTGGATCTGCACCTGGTTCTCCTCTGATTATTTATCCCCATCATATCCTGACAGGGGGGGGAGGACAAGGGGCCTCCTGTTGCTGTTTTTGGATCTGGCGCATTGTCTGCGGCTCTTGGCAGCGTCTCGCTCCCTCCGGTACCATTTATTTGTTTATAAACTTCATAAAATGAGAGCGGGGTAAACCTGTCTCTAATGGGCAGAAGAAGCTGCTCGGTCCATATGTGAGCACTTCATTATCACACCGGATGCGTTGCGGCAGCGCCGCCATCGGATTGATTGTGTTCATATCAATTTCCTTCTGTTTATTGATCTTCAAAACACAGGAGACAATAAATGGCCGTCTTCACTAATGACCATCTGTCAGCAGCGGGAGGCGCTCCCAGAACACAGGCGGCTTTCATTGCAGATGGAAACCTGGACTGTCATGTCTCCTCTTTTGGCGTTCGGGGCGGCCTTTGAAGAGTTAAACGCGGCTCTCTTGTCATCGACACAAAGGGATCTCCATTTATTAACCAGTTTATAGATCCCTTGTCTCGGGACGTCGTCCCCGGCGGCCGACAGCCACATTGTAGATGCTTCAGACGTTCCCTTTCATCAGTACGGACTTATTTTTACTGTATTATCAGATCTGAGAAGTCGCAGTCAATCATCGCGGCGCAGTCTCCCGCCAGTCTCCTGAATACAGCAAAGCCGCAACTTATCAAACGCAATGAATGTCTCGAGGAGTCCAGGGCTGCTTTTAAGATAGAACCTATAGTCCAAGCCTTGGCACCAACTCTCATCTCCCTCCCCCCCATCCAGCTGTGCATGTTCTCATCCGCGACCACATGACGCTCAATGGCCGGGTCCACGTGCTTATAACCTCCACATTCTCCGGATGTTTGATCTCAGATCTGGCTGTGAGTCTGAAGACATCGAGTCTTGGATTCGTGCGTTTGGTTTTCTTTACGGGAGGATTTAGCATATGGAAACTTTGGACAATAAATCCAGGGGAAGAAAGAAAAAGAAGTGTCAGGTGGTCGGATACTACACATGGTGGAGATGGAACTTGTCCTGGTCCAATCTGCCCCACATTTGGGGTGACCATCTCTGCTGGTGACCCCTCAATAACAACTTTCTCTGAAGAAGTTCTTGGGATTACATAAAGGTACAGTCCTTAATGACCCCAACCATAGCAGGTCCTGCCATGATCCAAGTATTGGCTAGTCTACTCTAGCACCATGCCACCATGGATCACTAAGAAGCCACCCTTTGCCACTGGGCGTGCATAGAGCATAGCAAGACTACAGATGTACCTACAATTACCTTGACTCAGATTTGGTTGATGATTCCAATTTCTCATGTCACAACATGGAAGAAAAACCCTTGCAACTCACAGCGCAACCACTGGGTGGCCACACATAGACATTGCATGGAAGAGTATTGTAAAATCATGTTGTTTTGAAAAGCTGCTCATCTTGTGACACAAAGATGTCACAGGAAGAGGTAAGAAAGTCGCATTCTGCAGATATCCTCTGCGAAATTACATGTCTGTGGTGGTGGCTACTCTACAATTATCACTATAGCCTTCTTTTCTCAAACTCCCTTCCTTGTATCGTGGCAATGAGGATGGCAAACAAGTGGTCGGTTATCATTATGCATGCTGATCATAATGTGTGCATTGTGGGCAGCTGTTCCAGTGTCCAGTAATGACATGCTTTACCCTGTTCCGGCTGACACCTGGCATTGTGCATGCTGGTGTCAGACGTCTGTGAATCGGTTCCAGTGTCCAGTAATGACGTGCTTTACACTGTTCCGGCTGACACCTGGCATTGTACATATTTCCACTTCACAATAATTGCACTTACAGGTGACCAATCAGATCTCTCCACAAACCTGTTGGGAAAGTGAACCAGAGACATCCTAGTGATCCCATGGCGGTTGTCACCAGTGCTCTTGTATGTCAATCCATCCCGAGATGACAGTAGGAGGTGTCAGTGTGCGGCTACTGTCATGTCCAATGCTTAGGCTTCTCCGCCTCGTTTCATTGGTCTTTATGTTTACATTGCCATTGTCTTGGCTGATCTCGCCTCTTGTCTCAGTCGTTGTTTTGCCGGCATTATAGGATTATTCTGACAAGTGGAGACGGTAATTGAATCCGTTGTATTCGGTGGCTCTCACACAAATTGTGTTTAGCTTTCCATGAGAGGAGTGAATCATTCACGAGAAAATTAGCCTCATTCGATCACAGGCTCATCGGGGAAGACCTGGCGCTCCACAAGACGGTAATTTCCATCTATTTATCTGGATGGTTCTATCTGGAGTAGATGACTGGAGAAGCCACAGCCCTCCCCAACCTAGACTGGTAAAAATCACTGCAGTGAAATGTTCTCTTGGGGCTGAGGATATCAGAGCGTCATATAGATCACTGATCGGAGCGTCATACAGATCACTGATCGGAGCGTCATACAGATCACTGACTGGTACATCATATAGATCACTGATCGGGGCGTCATATAGATCACTGATCGGTACATCATATAGATCACTGATCGGAGCGTCATATAGATCACTGATCGGAGCGTCATACAGATCACTGATCGGTACATCATACAGATCACTGATCAGAGCGTCATATAGATCACTGATTGGAGCGTAATACAGATCACTGATCGGAGCGTCATACAGATCACTGACCGGTACACCATATAGATCACTGATCGGAGCATCATACAGAACACTGACCAGTACATCATATAGATCACTGATCGGTACGTTATATAAATCACTGACTGGTACATCATATAAATCACTGATCGGTACATTATATAGATCAATGATCGGTATGTTATATAGATCACTGATCAGAGCATCTTATATATCACTGATTGGTAGATCATATAGATCAATGATCGGAGCATCATATAGATCACTGATCGGAGCGTCATACAGATCACTGACCGGTACATCATATATATCACTGATCGGTCCGTTATATAGATCACTGACTGGTACATTATATAGATCACTGATCGGTATGTTATATAGATCACTGATCAGAGCATCTTATATATCACTGATTGGTAGATCATATAGATCAATGATCGGAGCATCATAGAGATCACTGTTCGGTATGTCGCATAGATCACTAATCATTACATCATATAGATTACTTATTGGAGCGAGTGGAGAATAAAACAGGATGGAACTCAGGATCAGTACAGGATAAGTAATATAATGTACTAGCCTCTGCCCGCGACTTCGTCAGCGGGTTGTTGGCGTCTATGATCCACCTATATTCAGCAAATTGCTGCCGTCAATGGTTCGCCTCCTCCGGCGTTTCGGCAGCTCTCAAGCTGGCCTGTCGCTGAACTTGTTCCTCGCACTGTGCCTGTTATTGTTCCGGCATCTCAGCAGCTCGCTGGGACACCATATAATGAGCGTGTTGTTGGCATCAATGATCTGCCTGCTCCAGCATTTTGGCTGCTCTAAGAGCCGCTTGACGCCTAGCTTGCTCAAGCCTCCTTAGCTCTACTTGAAGAGAAGTCTGTTCACTTTGGCTACCTTCATAGCTCTCGGTGGCTCAGTGGTTAGCACTGCAGGTTTGCAGCGCTGAAGTCCTGGGTTCAAATCCTGCCAGGAACAACATCTGCAAGGAGTTTGTATGTTCTCACCGTGCTTGCGTGGATTTCCTCCCATAATACAAAGACATACTGATAGGGAAGAATGTACATTATGAGCCCTATATGGGGCTTACAATTTACAGGAAAAAAAAGAACACTTATGCAGATCAGATAATATGCAGATGCTTATACAGAATGGCCTCAGTGTTATCTGTGTGTTTACATAGAGAGATTACATACCAGGCTTTATCAGCGAAGTGCAATTAGCTGAGATACTGCTGCTGCCAAGAGCAGTGTGCTATAGTATATGAACATAAATTCATAACAGTCCAGAAGCCATGTCATTTGCCTGGATAAAAAGCAGCCTATGTGTTAGTCCAGGATACAAACTATGTATGTGCCAAATTTCATCTAAATCCGTTTAGCCGTTTTTGTGTGATTGAGGAACAAACATCCAAACATACAAACTTTCACATTTATAATATTAGTAAATTAAGATGTACACAGTGACTGTACCAGCAGAATAGTGAGCGCAGCTCTGGAGTATATAACACAGGTTATCAGTATAGTATTCAGTCCTTATCCTGTGTCTCCACCTGTATACTCAGCTCGGAGCTTCCTCTCTATAGTCTTGGTGTTGTATACTGAGGACTCGTCGGCGTCTTCCATGTCTGTCTGGAGATTTGCTGTAAGTTATCTTCTGTGCTGAAAGTTGCATTTTTTAGATAAAGCGGATCCTGCCTCAGTAATAAGAGCCGGAGAGAAGCAGTGACGGGAGATAATGTGATTTTTACAGTCTGTGAACTTTGTCCGGACCCCACGGGCGCTTTAAAAATGTCAGACGTCTTTATGTGGCGCGATAAAACATCTTCTTACCGACATTGCAAATATTTCTGCTCACCTCCTGATAGTTCATTATCTCCAGATATTCAGGGTCCATCCCAGGTCCAGGAGAAGCCCAGAGGATGAGAGGAAATTAAAGCAACTTTAAAGTTGAGAAATAAAACGAAAAGTAAAACTTCCCATCATCCTCCGCTTCCTTGAAGTAATAATATCCTCCATTGTATCTGCCCCTTCCTCTCCACTCTCCTGGCTCAGGCTATAAGAGGTTTAGGGAAGGAGCTGGAGTTAGAAGAAAGCGCCCCCTACTGCTCAGTTTGCATATGGCCCCTAGCCGTAGATAACCACGCCTATTATCTTAGCCCCGCCCCCACAGAACATCAGCGAAACCTGATCCCTGCTATATTAAAGACTAGCAGGAGGCGCCGGCTTCGCACAGGTATATTTCATTTCTTGTTTGTGTAGTGGCTTCATAAGAATTGTACAGTTTTGCACTGGTGTATTTTGTATGTCATTTGTGTGTCCTTAAGAATCATGTGTATCTCAGTTTGGATATCAATGAAAAACCTGCGATCGATTGTAAAGCTGTGTGAATGTGACCTTGTGTAATAGTGTCATCCACAGCGCCCTGCCCCTTTAAAACTGACATATAGCAGTGAAGAAGAATGGTTGGGTTGCTATCGAAACCTGGAGTAAAGCTCCGATGTGTGATACTGTGTGCTGAGGTGTGTATCTAATCCTCCGGTGTGTGGTACTGTGTGCAGAGGTGCATATCTAAAGCTCCGGCGTGTGATACTGTGTACAGAGGCACATATGTAATCCTCCAGTGTGTGGTACTGTGTTCAGCAGCAAGTATCTAATCCTCCAGTGTGATACTGTGTGCAGATGCACATATCTAATCCTCCAGTGTGTGGTACTGTGTGCAGAGGCATGTATCTACTCCTCCGGCGTATGGTACTGTGTGCAGAGGCGTATATCTACTCCTCCGGCATATGGTACTGTATGTAGAGGCGTGTATCTAATTCTACGGCGTGTGGTACTGTATGCAGAGGCGTGTATCTAATTCTCCGGCGTGTGGTACTGTGTGCAGAGGCGCGTATCTTATCCTCCGGCGTGTAGTATTGTGTACAGAGTCGTTTACCTTATCCTCCGGGGTGTGGTACTGTGTTTAGAGGCGCATATCTAATCCTCTGACATGTGGTATTATGTGCTGTGGTGCGTGTCTAATCCTCCGGTGTGTGGTACTGTGTGCAGAGCTGCGTATCTAATGCTCTGTCGTGTGGTACTGTGTGCAGAGCCACATATCTAATCCTCCACTTGTGGTACTGCGTGCAGAGGTGCGTACCTAATCCTCTGTCGTGTGGTACTGTGTGCAGAGGCAGGTATCTAATCCTCCGGCGTGTGGTACTGTGTGCAGAGGCACATATCTTATCCTCCGGCATGTGGTACTGTGTGTTGAACTGCGTATCTAATCCTCTGATGCGTGTATCTCAGTTTACATATTAGTGTTGGATTGTGCAGGTTGAGTGACGTGTTTATGGCAGTTGGAATATCAGTGAAAGACTTGCAGGTTTGTATTGGCTAATGCGGGTCATTGTTTTGGGAATACCGTATCTCTGGAACAGTATGTCCGTGACAGTTGAGGCCTGGTCTCAAACCTTTCCGGACACCTGTTGTATCTGTGTGCCAAATTTGGTGAAGATCGGTCCAGTCGTTTGGTTGCGAACAGACAGACAGACAGAAACTTATTTTTATAATAGAGAGAGATTAAGAGATTCAGTGGCCCCAACAAATTGCTAAATAAGGAGTATAATTTCTAGGGTTACTGTTACTTTAAAGGGATTCAATCATTAAAATGGAATTTTTTCTCCCTAACACATAGGAATTCTTCCCCTACCTTTCGAAATGTTCTCCACGCTGCCGTTCCGTAGATATCCTGGTTTTCTTCGGTATGCAAATGAGTTTTCTCGCAGCACTGGAGGCGGTTCACAGCACTCAAAGAGCACTGGGGGCATCCTTAGTGTTGCAAGAAAACTCTTCAGTGAGAGTTCTCCTTTCTCCTGGTCTTGCTGACTGTTTCCTCCCTCCCCACATCCTTGCCCTCGGTCTCCGCACTTTCCCTATGTTACTCTGTTTCCATCCATCTCGTGTCCTGGTTCAGATTTCCTTCGGCTTGGTGACTGTGCAGACTACGTGTTCATAATTTGGCGCTATCACTCAGGGATGGATTCGCCACCTCCGCCCCGCACCGCTGACAGCCTGGAGGATACAACCGAACATTTGGGAAATTGGGATTTCGTGTAACCCTGAGGAGGCGACCTCTGAAGGAGATTTCACAGCAACATCAGATCTTTTGTGCTATCATCTCTGATCTGAGTAAATGAGGCCGACACATCTGTCAGAGCCGCGAAACGTGACATGACACAAGAATTAAGATTCTCAATCTCCTCTAAGAAACTGCGCAAGAGATTGGAGCAGACGGCGGCTGAGAGGGAATTCTCTGTTCTCATCTCAGAAGCTGCTGTAGATTTCCCGGGACCTGTGGGGGACATTTAGAAAAACTGGAACTGCTGAAAAGCATCTGTAAGCGAAGTCATAAATGTCAACAGATTTATCATTCACATCGCAAATTGTACTTAAAGCTGTCACATCATTCTCCGCCCAAGATACAGGAAACGGAGACAAAGGAACAGGAGAAGAAGAAAGTCCTGAAAAAAAACTAACAAAAAAAATATCAATATCCTTAATACAAGCTGAACGAGTAACCAGTATTATACTCCAGAGCTGCGCTCACTATACCGCTGGTACAGTCACCGTGTACATATATTACATTACTTATCCTGTATCATACTCCAGAGCTGCACTCACTATTCTGCTGGTGCAGTCACTGTGTACATACATTACATTACTTATCCTGTATTATCCTCCAGATCTGCACTCACTATTCTGCTGGTACAGTCACTGTGTACATACATTACATTACTTATCCTGTACTGATCCTGAGTTACATCCTGTATTATACTCCAGAGCTGCGCTCACTATTCTGCTGGTACCGTCACTGTGTACATACATTACATTACTTATCCTGTATTATACTCCAGAGCTGCGCTCACTATTCTGCTAGTACAGTCACTGTGTACATACATTACATTACTTATCCTGTACTGACCCTGAGTTACATCCTGTATTATACTCCAGAGCTGCGCTCACTATTCTGCTGGTACCGTCACTGTGTACATACATTACATTACTTATCCTGTATTATACTCCAGAGCTGCGCTCACTATTCTGCTGGTACAGTCACTGTGTACATACATTACATTACTTATCCTGTATTATACTCCAGAGCTGCGCTCACTATTCTGCTGGTACCGTCACTGTGTACATATATTACATTACTTATCCTGTATTATACTCCAGAGCTGCGTTCACTATTCTGCTGGTACAGTCACTGTGTACATACATTACATTACTTATCCTGTATTATACTCCAGAGCTGCGTTCACTATTCTGCTGGTACAGTCACTGTGTACATACATTACATTACTTATCCTGTATTATACTCCAGAGTTTGCGCTCACTATTCTGCTGGTACAATCACTGTGTACATAAATTACATTACTTATCCTGTACTGATCCTGAGTTACATCCTGTATTATACTCCAGAGCTGTATTCATGTCATTCCATGTACTTGACCTTCCTTGGATGACTGCTGAGAAGTGATCTCTACAGAACAGGAAACCTCAATCTATTGTGAATGTAATTTTGCATTTGTCTGAAGAATAACGAATTGTGTAACAGCAAATTGCAAATGTGGCATTAAATATGACTGGAGTATAAGACACAATGTAACAGGAGAATTGTGATTGCAGCTCTGAAAGTGACTGGAGTATAAGATACAATTTAACAGGGGACTTATGACTGCAGCTCTGGATGTGACTGCAGTATAAGATGTGATGCAACACTGAGACCCTATAATTGTATGAAGTGATAACAGAATTGTGACTGCAGCTCTGGATGTGGTTAGATTATACAACGTGTTGCGATAGCAGAATACTGACTGCAGCTCTGGAGGTGACTGGAGTATAAGTAAAACAAAATGTATACAAATTGTGGTGTGATATTCAGAGGTGACTGCGCTGTAAGTCACTTTGCAGGAACAATCCTTGCAGCCAGCAGTCATTACGGGCTTCATCTCATTTCCTCGGCGTCTTTGCTGCCGACAGTATATTAAATTCTTCTTTTTTTATAGAAATGAAGCCTGAAATCTCTCAGCAAGAAGACAGAGGCGGAATTATCCGGGAGAAGTCTGCGGCGAGACAGAAGTGCCGAGAAATTCCGGATTTACCCTCCGGGGTCATTTTAATTGTCTGCAGACGTTAATTACGTTGTTAAGGCGTCTTAAGACAATGTTGCTTCCCTGTAAATATCTCTTTCTCAGGTATAAGATGGAGCTGCCATTGTTCTGCGCCACATAAAGACGCCATAAAAGCGTCCCCGCGCCGCGCTCTCCCGGGTGATAAGTACAAGTTCGGCTGCCAATTTGCCTCCTGCCATCTGCCTCCCTGTCTACGTGTGCGGCAGGCGCCGCCGTCCTCTCCTGCCCTTTACTTACCTCTAGTTTTTTTTAGATACATTTTCTGCAATTTAATATCAGGAAGAAAATTTTTAATTTAAAATTTCATCTTCTCCCGTCCCCCCCCCCCAAAAAAAAAAAAAAAAAAAACAAGTAGGGATTAAAGCAAGATTAAAATGAGGCAAGTCGGCGTCGCGGGCGATGATAATGTTTCTGCGTAGCTGGATGATATTTTATGGCGAGCGCCGCCAGGAGTGATTGAATCCGGCGCTCGGCTAATGCACTGAGGTGGCCGCGCACAAGATTTGTGATTAGAGAAAGGATTTGGAATCTGCATGATGAAATGTGTCTGCCGACTGCGGAGAGGAGAGAGCCCCCTCCCCCTAATAGGACATGAATAAAGATTACTACCTGGGGGATTACTCAGGACATTACAGGCGAGGGGCTTAATGTCCTCCACACTGACAGGTGGCGCCACTCAACCCTTCCATCAGACTTATGGCCGTCACCTCCATCATGGATTTCAGGGGAAATAATTGGGACAAAATGTTTTCTCCATGTTTTATCTACATTGAGGGTCCCTCTGCCCCTTGTCACAGTGTCAGTGTGGTGGGGAGGAGACAATTGTAGGGATCGGCATACCAGTATGCCCACTATAGCTCAAGTCCATAAGGCTGGTGGAAACAAAGAAAAAACTTTCAGAACTAAGAAGACCCCCAACAATGGCATTGTTCAGGTGGGGGCAGTGCTAGATTGTAGGAGAGGCAAAAGGGGTGTGGTCTTCTATAGGAGAGTATAATGGGCATGCTCTTGTATGGAAGAATATAGTGGGCATGCTCTTACATGGAAGAATGTAGTGGGCATGCTCTTATACAGAAGGATGTAGTGGGTATGCACATCTATGAGATATTGTTGTGAGCATGCTCCTCTATGGGACAGTGCAGTGGGCATGTTGTTTTTGTTTTTTTGGAAGAATTTTGTAGTAACACTCTTCAATGAGCAAGTATTATAGATATTCCCTTCTATGTGATAGTGTAGTGGGCATGCTTCTATATTGGATAGTGTAGTGGGCATACTCTTCTATGTGAGAGTGTAGAGGGCATGCTTTTATATAGGACAATGTAGCGGGCATGCTCTTCAGTGTGTGAATGTAGTTGGCCAAATCTTATATAGGACAATGTAGCGGGCATGCTCTTCCATGTGAGAGTGTAGTGGGCATGCTTTTATATAGGACAATGTAGTGGGCAGGATCTTCTATATGAGAGTGTAATGGGCAGGATCTTATATAGGACCATGTAGCGGGCATGCTCTTCTATATAGGAGTGTATTGAGATGGATCTTATATAGAACAATGTAGCGGGTATGCTCTTCTATGTGAGAGTGTAGTGGGCATGCTTTTATATAGGAAAATATAGTGGGTAGGATCTTATGTAGCCTAATGTAACGGGCATGCTCTTCTAAGGAACCTTGTAGACATGTAGTGGCTGGTATTCACAGGGAAAGTATTGTGAACATTGCCTTGTATGGTAGAGTGTAGTGGGCATGCTGAGTGGTCATACTCTTCTATGGAGAGAATAGTGGACCTATCCTTCTGTGGTATGGTGTTTTGACATGCTCTGTGATGGGATAGTGTTAAGAACATTCCCTTTAATGGGCACACGTAGCCAGCATGTTCTTGTACTAAATAGAGTGTTGAGGTCATGCTTTGTGACCTAGTGAGACATATTCGTGTTGAGCTGAGGATCACATTGCGGTGTTCATCACCTACTCTCAATGGTAGATCCCTCTAGCTGTTAGTACTGTAATCCCGCCCTCTTATGATAATGAGATGACCATTGCCCCACCCCCTACTGACTGCAGACTGAACTAGAACCAGTACATATTACACACTGACTCCACTCCCATACAGCTGTGTCCTGTCCCTTTAAGAGCTCAGATCCCACAATCCTCTTTCTTGGGATCCCGAGCAGCTGAGATTTGTTATTAGGAGAGCTGTAAGTAAAATGTTTTTCTTGGGAGGCGATATCTGCAGAAATAATTATTTCCCAATTAAATGCTATCATTATATGATATTATATATAGCAGGGGCCGAGGCGTCCTCGCGGGGAGCGCTCACAATTAGCTCACCGTTTCCAGCTTCTTTATATGTTTAATTAAAAAGTAATTACTTCTCGCTTTAATTAAAATGTAAGATCTGAGAAGTAACTGCAGGCTTCATATGTAACCGGACTGCGCCGAGATAACCGGACTGCGCCGAGATCACTGGAGTGCACCAATATAACTACAGTACACTGCACCAAAACATCTGAAGTGCACCAAAATAACAAGACTACAACAAAATACCCACACTGCACCAAAATATATGGACTGCACCAGGAAAACCTGACTACGACAACATAACTACACTGGACGATACTCAGATAACTGGACGCTGCACCGAGATAACCTGACAACATAACCACACTGCGCCAAGGTAACCTGACTACAACAACATAACCACACTGCGCCAAGGTAACCTGACTACGACAACATAACCACACTGCGCCAAGATAACCTGACTACAACAACATAACCACACTGCGCCAAGGTAACCTGACTACGACAACATAACCACACTGCGCCAAGATAACCTGACTACGACAACATAACCACACTGCGCCAAGATAACCCGACTATGACAGCATAACCACACTGCGCCAAGATAACCTGACTACGACAACATAACCACACTGCGCCAAGATAACCCGACTATGACAGCATAACCACACTGCACCAAGATAACCTGACTACGACAACATAACCACACTGCTGCAAGGTAACCTGACTGCAGCAACTACACTGGACTATACTTGCACCAAGATATCCGGTGTGCATCATAGTAACCAAAATACAACAAGATAACCCCAAGCATTTGTCGACTGCTTTAAGATAATGAGTCTATATCTAAGTAACCGAACCATGCCAAGATGACCGGCTGTGATACTCACTCTATTATAAGATGACTTTTTCCAGATATTTTGATTGTGACTGTGATAATCCATCATCCAATATACCAGACTGTGCCAAATACTACATAGTGTAACTGCACCAATGTCACTGGTGCTGGGGCGCCTCATGTGTGCACAGATAAGACTAGGATCAGTGTAAGCACCAACCAGTAATAGACCACATGGGGGGGGGGCACATACTTTCACACAGTACATTAGCCATGTGATTTGACTATCGTCTTGCAGCGTAGACTGACTCCGGCACTGGGAGCTTTATACTGGGGGTTGTAGTTATCATAGACAATAGCTTATTGAGGATGATGGGAGTATTGGTGCAGCGCCATAAGCCGCAGGATCATCCGGGATTTATCAGCTCATCAGACTGAGACTCCTGGACAGACTTTCTATTATCTCTCCAGAGCGCAGACAGTGCTGAGGATGAGTGCTGGGGATATATATCTCCCTATATTATAAAAATGAATTTCTGTCTGTCTGTCTGTCTGTCTGTCTGTCTGTCTGTCTGTCTGTGCTCTAATGCGAACCAAACGACTGGACCGATCTTCACCAAATTTGGTACAGAGATACTTCAGGTATCCGGGAAGGTTTAAGACGAGACTCCAACTCGCTCGGACGTACCGTTGCTGAGATACAGCATTCCAAACACAATGCCCCCCCCCCCTTAGCCAATACAAACCTGCAAGTCTTTCACTCATATTCCAACTACAATACACATGGTCACTCCACATACACAACCCAACACTGATATCCAAACTGAGATACATGCATCAGAGGATTAGATACACAGATCAGCACACAGTATCACACGCCAGAGGATTAGATACACGCGTCTGCACACAGTCCCACAAACCAGAGGATTAAATATGCGCTTCTGTACACAGTTCCACATGCCGAAGGATTAGATACACGCGTCTGCACAAAGTACCACACGCCGGGGGATTGGATACATGCGTCTGCACACAGTACCACATGCCAAAGGATTGGATACACGCATCTGCACACAGTTCCACACACCAGAGCATAAGATATGCACATCTACACACAGTTCCACATGCCCTAGGATTAGATACGCGCCTCTTCACACAATACCACACAGGGGAGGATTAGATACGTGTGTCTGCACACAGTACCACACTTTGGAGGATTAGATACATGCCTCTGCACACAGTACCACAAGCCAGAGAATTACATACACGTCTCAGCACACAGTACCACACAGGGAGGATTAGATACACGCGTCTGCACACAGTATCACATGCCGTAGGATTAGATACGCGCGTCTACACACAGTTCCACATGCCGTAGGATTAGATACGCACCTCTTCACACAATACCACACAGGGGAGGATTAGATACGTGTGTCTGCACACAGTACCACACTTTGGAGGATTAGATACATGCCTCTGCACACAGTACCACAAGCCAGAGAATTACATACACGTATCAGCACACAGTACCACACAGGGGAGGATTAGATACACGCATCTGCACACAGTACCACATGCCAGAGGATTAGATATGTGCATCTGCACACAGTACCACACGCCAGAGGATTAGATACGCGCGTCTGCACACAGTACCACATGCCGTAGGATTAGATATATGCCTCTTCACACAATACCACACAGGGGAGGATTAGATACATGTGTCTGCATACAGTACCACACTTTGGAGGATTAGATACACGCGTCTGCATACAGTACCACATGCTGTAGGATTAGATACGCGCATCTACACACAGTTCCACATGCCGTAGGATTAGATACGCACCTCTTCACACAGTACCACACAGGGGAGTATTAGATACGTGTGTCTGCATACAGTACCACACTTTGGAGGATTAGATACATGCCTCTGCACACAGTACCACAAGCCAGAGAATTAGATACGCGCATCAGCACACAGTACCACACAGGGAAGAATTAGATACGCGCATCTGCACACAGTACCACACGCCAAAGGATTAGATACGTGCGTCTACACACAGTTCCACACGCCGTAGGATTAGATATGCGACTCTTCACACAATACCACACAGGGAAGGATTAGATACGTGTGTCTGCATACAGTACCACACTTTGGAGGATTAGATACATGCCTCTGCACACAGTACCACAAGCCAGAGAATTAGATACGCGTCTCAATACACAGTACCACACACAAGAGGATTAGATACGCGCATCTGCACACAGTACCACATGCCGTAGGATTAGATACGTGCGTCTACACACAGTTCCACTCACCGTAGGATTAGATACACGCCTCATCATCACACAATACCACACAGGGGAGGATTAGATACGCGCATCTGCACACAGTTCCACACACCAGAGGATTAGATAAGCACGTCTGCACACAGTACCACATGCCGTAGGAATAGATACGCGCATCTGCTTACAGTTCCACATGTCAGACGATTAGATACGCACATCTTCACACAGTTGTACACGCCATAGGATTAGATACACGCGTCTGCATATAGTACCACATGCTGTAGGATTAGATACGTGCGTCTACACACAGTTTCATATGCCGTAGGATTAGATACGCGCCTCTTCACACAATACCACACAGGGGAGGATTAGATACGTGCATCTGAACACAGTACCACACTTTGGAGGATTAGATACAAGCCTCTGCACACAGTACCACATGCCAGATAATTAGATACGCGTCTCAGCACACAGTACCACACGGGGGAGGATTAGATACGTGCATCTGCACACAGTACCTCACGCCAGAGGATTAGATACACCTGTCTGCACACAGTACCACACGCCAGAGGATTAGATACGCGCATCTGCACATAGTACCACATGCCGTAAGATTAGATATGCACGTCTGCACACAGTTTCACTTACCGGAGGATTAGATACGTGCCTCTTCACACAATGCCACACGGGGGAGGATTAGATACACACATCTGCACACAGTACCACACGCCGGAAGATTAGATATGTGCATCTGCACACAGTACCACACCAACAAGGATTAGATACTTTAGTCTAAACACAGTACTACACGGGGAAGGATTAGATACAGCTTTACTCCAGGTATCCATAACAACTGATCACAGGTTTTTCACTGATATCCAAAATGAGATACACATAATCACATGACGCCTATGGACATACACACAAACAACATACAAAATACACCAGTGCAAAATTGGACATTTCTTATGGGGCCACTACACAAACATAACATGTAATATACCCGTGCGAAGCCGGGTCCTCCCTCTAGTATATATATATATATATATATATATATATATATATATATATATATATATATATATATGTACTGTGTATATATATATATATATATATATATACATATATATATATATATGTACTGTGTATATATATATATATATATATATATATATACATATCACCGCCACGTGCCACGTATAGAAAAGAGACAAAAAATTCAAAAGCCCATATTCTGCGCTTATCAGAGTCGCTATATCACTATGTATCTGTCAAGAGGTAGAGAGGACAGAGCAATGTTCTGCAGAGAGGTCAGTGGTGTAATAATCTGCAGAGTATATGACCATTTATTAGTATTTGATGACTTCTTGGTTCAGTCCATCTTCCTTTCTGCAGCACATTCCTCCTGACCCCCATGCCGCAGACGTTCTTCTCCTCCTTCCGCCGCACTTAGGATGGTGCTGGTGCCCATTATGCCTGCAGACCGCACTTATTGCAGCCATTTATAGCCTCCTGATGGCGACCTCCCCGCCCAGGCCACCGCGTTGGAAATAACCGGAGATGAAATGAGATGAATATTACATGAAGTTATTTCTCCACTTAACACATTAACCCGCTGACCCCGAGCCTGACCCTCCAGAGCAGCGGCCGGAGGTGACTAATGAAGAAGCATTGCCCGTAATATCCTGCCCCACATATCACAGGCTGACACAGAGTGGGGAGGGGGCTCAGTAATAAGTCAGGGCGCTGTGTGAGCAGGACACAGTAATACAGAATCATCCAGTCACAGACAGCAAGAAGAGATATTGAATCCTGTTCAACTTGTCATGAACTAAAAAACTATTTGTGCCGTTTCAGTTCCTGATGGTGGGGCTAATACAAAGGTGTGTTGGGGGGGGGGAAGCTCCTGCTGCAGCCGGTTACCTTACAGATAGGAAGAGGTTTGTAAAACATAGAGGCTGCTGCAGACCTCCTGGGACACATATAAAAGACTTCGCCTACAACCAACTTAAAATTGGTTGCAATAGCTGATAGCGGGGGCAGTGGGGTTTGTGCGTGCGGGGGGGGGGGAGCTCCTGCTGCAGCCAGTTGTCTTTCATCCAGATAGAGGTTTTGTCACCTGATTTCTTAAGACACATATAGAAGAATTCTTTAAAAGTTTCTTCATTAATGGAGACAGAATTGGATGGTGGAAGACTCTGAGAGGAGGTGCTGGGAGATTTGGGGGAGAGGTCCTGCTGCAGCCAGTTATCTTACAGCCAGAAGAAGTTTGAATAAAGTAGATCTATTGCTGAAAATCTCCTGGAGACTTATAGAAGAATTCTAAGGAAGAAGCAGGGTCATAGGAGAGGAATAGACTATGTGAGGAGCTGCTGGGAATTGGGGGGGGAGAGGTTCCTGCTGCAGCCAGTTGCCTTTCATCTAGACAGAGGTTTGTAAAAAGTAGAGGTCACTGCTGATCTCTTGGATACATATAGAAGAATTCTGGGTATTGCAGAGGGAGGGTACTATGTGAGGAGCTCTTACGATTATGGGGGGGAGAGCTCCTGCTGCAGCCAGTTGCCTTACAGCCATATTAAAGATTGTAAAAGTAGAGATACTGCTGCTGATCTGCGAGGCGCCTACAGAAGAATACTAGAGATATTTCCTCATTGTAGTGACGGGGTGAGCAGCTTATGAGAGGATCTGCTGGGATTTTTTGATCTTTTTATGTATTTTGTGCACTTTACGTTCCTCTAACATTTGCCAAGCGTTGGGCGTCCGCCATGTTTAGCTTCGGCCTCTGCACAAACATCTCTTTAAATGTCATAAATGAGCAAGTTAGCAAAGAGTGTGGATGAGAGAGTGGATTGGAGGGCGCTGGGGCTAGGGGTCCGCGTTGCGAGGGCGACAGCGTCTTCTCCCTTATTTGTTTTCCTTCACATTTCACAGCGACTCCTTAAATATTTCATAAAGTCTGCGGATGGAGGATTATTTACCCTGCGCACTATCAGCTCTGCTACAACCATTTGTTTAATCTTCTCCTGGATTTGTTTGTAGAGTGAGAGGCGGCGACAGAAGACGTTCCCAAGGTCACTTCATCTCCGGATCTGAGAGACATTTCTGGTCTTGGTCTGACAGCTCTAGTTATCATACAGAGAGCTCAGATTATCTTACACACAGCTCCAAACCCCCTGCACAGACAGATAACATTTTGCCTGCCTGCAGCCACCACTAGAGGGAGCCACGATAGACCCATTATCTGAGCTGCATTGATACATTGTATGAGATCCTGGAACTTGGGGCATCCTATACAAGATTGTGCTTGTAGTCGGGGGATGCTGAGAGTTGTAGATTTGCAGGCTGGTGTTGCTCCTGTGCCATTGTCAGCTTTGGGGCTGTCGTTTCGTTCTGTATCCAGTTTGTGCTGGTCCTAACATTGCATGGCTTCACAGCTGAACTCCAGGCGCCGCTGCGTACAGAGTCAGTGCGGAGCGATCCATCAGCCGATCCTGCAATTCCACAAATATAAACCATAAATAATTAATTGGATTTTAATGAGCTTGTTTTACGCTGAGATTAGATACATAAATCACGTGGCGGCGAAGACTGTAAATAAGATCATGTTAATCATATATGTGCTGCGTCTGCAGCTTTAATCACCGCAACGGCCGCGGCACAGGCTCCATCTAATGAACCGGCGGGGGAATCACATCTACACCACCACCGCGGAAGGAGGCGACATACCGATTACTAGACCTCTGCTTACTGTCAGTGACACATTCTGACCTGATATCTCTCACAGCTGAAAGTTTGTTACAATTGTATCAGGTATCAGGTGTATTATGTATCTAATCCTCTATGAGCTCTGAGCCAACCTCTCCTATCCTGACTGTTACTAGTCATCTAGTCATGGCCGATTCGTTTTGTGAATAGTCTCAACCAGAAGTGCGGACAAAGGGCTCTCTAGTCAGATACTCTGCATGGCGCCGCTCTTCTCGGGCGTCAGCAGGTCTATAGTCAGGCATTCTGCGTCGCGCTGCCCTTCTTGGGGGTCAGTGGCTTTATAGTTAGATATTCTGTATGGCGCTGCTATTCTCGGATGTCAGCGATTATATAGTCAGATATTCAGCATAGCGACACTCTTCTCAGGGGTCCGCGGCTCTATAGTCAGATATTCTGCATGTCACCGCTCTTCTCAGGGGTCCGCGGCTCTATAGTCAGATATTTTCCGCATGGCGTCGTTCCTCTTGGGGATCCACAGCTCTATAGTCAGATATTCCGCATGGCGCCGCTCTTCTTGGAGGTCCGTAGCTCTATAGTCAGATATTCCGCATGGCGCCGCGCTTCTTTGGGGTCTGCAACTCTATAGTCATATATTCCTCATGGTGCCACTCTTCTTGGGAGTCCTGGGCTCTATAGTCATATATTCCGCATGGCGCCGCTCTTCTTGGGAGTCCTGGGCTCTATAGTCATATATTCCGCATGGCGCCGCTCTTCTTTGGGGTCTGCAACTCTATAGTCATATATTTCGCATGGTGCCGCTCTTCTTTGGGGTCTGCAACTCTATTGTCATATATTCCGCATGGCGCCGCTCTTCTTGGGAGTCCGCAGCTCTATAGTCAGATATTACACATAGCAGCACTCTTCTTGGGAGTCCGTGGCTCTATAGTCAGATATTACACATAGCGGCACCCTTCTTGGCGGTCCGTGGCTCTATAGTCAGATATTCCGCATGGCGCCGCTCTTCTTGGGAGTCCGCGGCTCTATAGTCAGATATTCCGCATGGCGCCGCTCTTCTTGGGAGTCCGCGGCTCTGTAGTCAGATATTCCGCATGGCGCCGCTCTTCTTGGGAGTCCGCGGCTCTGTAGTCAGATATTCCGCATGGCGCCGCTCTTCTTGGGAGTCCGCGGCTCTATAGTCAGATATTCCGCATGGTGCCGCTCTTCTTGGGAGTCCGCGGCTCTGTAGTCAGATATTCCACATGGCGCCGCTCTTCTTGGGAGTCCGTGGCTCTGTAGTCAGATATTCCGCATGGCGCCGCTCTTCTTGGGAGTCCGCGGCTCTATAGTCAGATATTACACATAGCGGCACTCTTCTTGGCGGTCCGTGGCTCTATAGTCATATATTCCGCATGGCGCCGCTCTTCTTGGGAGTCCGCAGCTCTATAGTCAGATATTACACATAGCAGCACTCTTCTTGGGAGTCCGTGGCTCTATAGTCAGATATTACACATAGCGGCACCCTTCTTGGCGGTCCGTGGCTCTATAGTCAGATATTCCGCATGGCGCCGCTCTTCTTGGGAGTCCGCGGCTCTATAGTCAGATATTCCGCATGGCGCCGCTCTTCTTGGGAGTCCGCGGCTCTGTAGTCAGATATTCCGCATGGCGCCGCTCTTCTTGGGAGTCCGCGGCTCTGTAGTCAGATATTCCGCATGGCGCCGCTCTTCTTGGGAGTCCGCGGCTCTATAGTCAGATATTCCGCATGGTGCCGCTCTTCTTGGGAGTCCGCGGCTCTGTAGTCAGATATTCCGCATGGCGCCGCTCTTCTTGGGAGTCCGTGGCTCTGTAGTCAGATATTCCGCATGGCGCCGCTCTTCTTGGGAGTCCGCGGCTCTATAGTCAGATATTACACATAGCGGCACTCTTCTTGGCGGTCCGTGGCTCTATAGTCATATATTCCGCATGGCGCCGCTCTTCTTGGGAGTCCGCAGCTCTATAGTCAGATATTACACATAGCAGCACTCTTCTTGGGAGTCCGTGGCTCTATAGTCAGATATTACACATAGCGGCACCCTTCTTGGCGGTCCGTGGCTCTATAGTCAGATATTCCGCATGGCGCCGCTCTTCTTGGGAGTCCGCGGCTCTATAGTCAGATATTCCGCATGGCGCCGCTCTTCTTGGGAGTCCGCGGCTCTGTAGTCAGATATTCCGCATGGCGCCGCTCTTCTTGGGAGTCCGCGGCTCTGTAGTCAGATATTCTGCATGGCGCCGCTCTTCTTGGGAGTCCGCGGCTCTATAGTCAGATATTCCGCATGGTGCCGCTCTTCTTGGGAGTCCGCGGCTCTGTAGTCAGATATTCCGCATGGCGCCGCTCTTCTTGGGAGTCCGTGGCTCTGTAGTCAGATATTCCGCATGGCGCCGCTCTTCTTGGGAGTCCGCGGCTCTATAGTCAGATATTACACATAGCGGCACTCTTCTTGGTGGTCCGTGGCTCTATAGTCATATATTCCGCATGGCGCCGCTCTTCTTGGGAGTCCGCGGCTCTATAGTCAGATATTACACATAGCGGCACTCTTCTTGGCGGTCCGTGGCTCTATAGTCAGATATTCCGCATGGTGCCGCTCTTCTTGGGAGTCCGCGGCTCTGTAGTCAGATATTCCGCATGGCGTCGCTCTTTTTGGAGGTCTGTAGCTGTATAGTCATATATTCTGCACGGCGCCGCCCTTCTTGGGGGTCCGCGGCACTATAGTCATATATTCCTCATGGCGCCGCTCTTCTTGGGAGTCCACGGCTCTATAGTCATATATTCCGCATGGCGCCGCTCTTCTTGGGAGTCCACGGCTCTATAGTCATATATTCCGCATGGCGCCGCTCTTCTTGGGAGTCTGCGGCTCTATAGTCATATATTCCGCATGGCGCCGCTCTTCTCGAGGGGTCCGCAGCTCTATAGTCAGATATTCCGCATGGCGCTGCTCTTCTTGGGGGTCCATAGCTGTATAGTCATATATTCCGCATGGCGCCGCTCTTCTTGGGAGTCCGTGGCTCTATAGTCAGATATTCCGCATGGCGCCGTTCTTCTTAGGAGTCCGTGGCTCTATAGTCAGATATTCCGCATGGCGTCGCTCTTCTTGGGAGTCTGTGGCTCTATAGTCAGATATTCCGCATGGCGCCGCTCTTCTCGGGGGGTCCGTAGCTGTATAGTCATATATTCCGCATGGCGCCGCTCTTCTTGGGAGTCCGTGGCTCTATAGTCAGATATTCCGCATGGCGCCGCTCTTCTCGGGGGGTCCGTAGCTCCTCTCATATAGAGACATTTCCAGTCAGGACATTCTTAATAGGGTGTTTGATAACATCGCTCGCCTTGACCTCAGACTGTCCTCCGAGTCAGATCTGATCAGAGATTTGGTTAATGTCTGTGCCGGCGGCTGCCACGAGAGGGAACAGAGCGCCGTGTTATGTGTTGCAGCTTTGTGTGTGCCGCTGCAGAGGAGGCTGCGGGTGGGGGGGAGCCGCCGCTTCTCTCTGATTCATACACTTTTATGTGAGGCTCATCAATGTTAAGCTTGCGAATACCTAAAGGGTTAAAGGGGCTCTGTGAGATTCTGTAGACAGCAGCCAAATAATAGTCACATGATCGGGGTGAAGGAAGGGGTGTGTCTTAAAGGCTGCTATCACTATGGAGTTGCCATATTTATGAAGCCCCATGGGTTGGGGAAAGTGGGTGGAGCTTCAGATTCTCCCAAACCAAGTCCACCCTACAGTCCAGTCCACTCATGGTGCGGCAGGAGGTCTCGCCTCTGTTATTCGGTCTCTGCTTACTGTCAGTGAATGGGAATATTCTTGTTTACACAGAGAACAGAAAGCTTAGAAACCTGCCCTAACATGTTATCTATCAGAGCTGAGAATTTGTTACAATTGTATCTGGTCTAATAGCAGCAACATATACTCCTCTGTCCTGAGAGTTTGTTACAGTGTATCAGTCTGGAGCGATGGCTGTCAGGCAGGCACAAGAGGACGGTGAAAACAGGCAATATAGACACTCAATATAGACACAAGGCTTGGTGGTTACACTCAATATAGACACGAGGCTTGGTGGTTACACTCAATATAGACACGAGGCTTGGTGGTTACACTCAATATCTTTATGCTGATGACACCCAATTATACACATCTTCCCGTGACATCACCCTTGCACTCATACAGAACACCAGTGACTGTCTCTCTGCTGTCTCTAATATCATGTCCTCGCTCTATCTGAAACTAAATCTCTCTAAGACTGAACTACTACTGTTTCCACCATCTAACAGATCTGTCCCTGATATATCCATTGCAGTCTCAGGCCTTACTATAACTCCTAGGCAGCAGGCCCGCTGCCTTGGGGTCATATTTGACGCAGACCTTTCCTTCACCCCCATATTGAATCACTCGCACGTTCATGTCACCTCCACCTCAAAAACATCTCCAGAATACGCCCTTTCCTTACCAGAGATACACTAAAGACACTTATTGTCTCTCTGATTCATTCTCGCCTTGACTACTGTAACTCCTTACTAATCGGTCTTCCCCTCACTAAACTCTCCCCTCTACAATCTATTCTGAATGCAGCGGCCAGGCTCATCTATCAGACTAGACGCTACAGCGATGCCTCTGGTCTGTGCCAGTCACTACACTGGCTGCCTATTCATTATAGAATAAAATATAAAGTTATTACTCTCATCCACAAGGCTCTCCATAATGCCGCACCTCCCTACATTTCTTCCCTCATCTCTGTCTACCGCCCAACCCGTGTTCTCCGCTCACTCAATGACCTAATACTTACATCCTCTATTATCAGAACCTCCCACGCTCGTATACAAGACTTCTCCCGAGCTGCACCACTTCTCTGGAATGCTCTACCCCGGACAATAAGATTAACTCCCAACTTCTACAGTTTCAAACGCAAACTAAAGACGCATCTTTTCAGACAAGCCTATCACAATTCCTAATGCACAAAATTGTCTGAACACTGTATAAGCAATGCCGCCCCTGCTACCTCTTGTGTCACCCCCTCTACCTCATAGATTGTAAGCTCTTTTGAGCAGGGCCCTCAGTCCCATTGTGTGAAATGACGTTCTTTGTTATGTATGTCTGTATCTGAACCCTATAAATTGTACAGCACTGCGGAATATGTTGGCGCTATATAAATAAAATGTATTATTATTAATATAGTCACGAGGCTTGGTGGTTACTCAATATAGACACGAGGCTGGGTGGTTACTGAAAGTATAGACACGAGGCTGGTGGTTACACTCAATATAGACACGAGGCTTGGTGGTTGCTGTCAGTATAGACATGAGGCTTGGTGGTTACTGTCAGTATAGACACGAGGCTTGGTGGTTACTCTCAATATAGACACGAGGCTTGGTGGTTACTCTCAATATAGACACGAGGCTGGTGGTTACACTCAATATAGACACGAGGCTTGGTGGTTGCTGTCAGTATAGACATGAGGCTTGGTGGTTACACTCAATATAGACACGAGGCTGGTGGTTACTCTCAATATAGACACGAGGCTGGTGATTACACTCAATATAGACACGAGGCTTGGTGGTTACACTCAATATAGACACGAGGCTTGGTGGTTACTCTCAATATAGACACGAGGCTGGTGATTACACTCAATATAGACACGAGGCTGGTGGTTACTCTCAGTAGACAGTTGTATAACACAGTTGTGACAATATGATTTTACACCTCCCTTTTCAGTTTCCCTTTCCATATGTTCACCTAATGCTCCCTTCTTCAGGTCCACTGAAGCCACTTAGTCATACTCAGTCTCGGACAAGTCTGTATCCTCCGTACTGAGCAGAGTGAATCCCACCATACTTGTCTCCTCTGAGCTGCGTTCTATCAGTCACTAGTCCATCTCCATCCCTGCACTCTCTTGTCACCACCAATATATATCATGGCTTCCATTCTGCCCAATATATGTATCCGTATACACCTCATGTCATTGCAGGGCTCGCTAATGTTGGGACCTGTGACTCTCATCCTCCTAGTAATGGGGCCATAGCTTTGTCCTTTGTTCCAGAGTCCACAGTGCGGAGGTGTTTGGCCATTTCTGAGGACAAATAATGCCAAGAAGCACTTTATATGATAATCTAATACAATGTAACAGGTCAGAATACACACAACACTGCAAATAACGGAAAAGGGGGATGTAGGGGGGCGGAGGGGGGTCTAGAACATTGGCCCAGTATGAACATATATAGGGGGGAGAAGATGGACCCGTGTCTAGGCACACACTACATATTATTCCTGCGGCTCAATTCTTCGTGTCTCCTTTTGCTCCTCCTGGCAGCTTCACATTGTGACTTGCTGGAGCATTAATAAGCTGGTTAGTCCTCCCATCCCGCAGTCATTTTCCTTCATTTCCCATTGTGTCGTCTATCACTTCCATCGATAAAAACAAATTACTCGCAGATATCCTCCAGTCGACTTCCTAATGTTGGCCCGCATGTGCGGCGGGAGCCGGAGATCTCCTGAGCGCATGCCTCGCCCCCTCTCTGTCTGAATCATTTTCCAGACAGTAGTGGCCAATTTCTTCTGCCTTCTTGTTATTCCTCCTGTAATCTCAGCCATTTCTGCAGAAAGTAGGTCTGGCAGCCCGCCATTAGCCACCTGTCTCCGGCCTCTCACCGCTAATGGCGTCTGACACCGGAAACTCGCCCTGAGCCCGCTCCGCTCACAAACATTTGCTCATCGCTATTAGCGCTGTCAGGGCCTGGACACACTATCTGTAGAAGACACTGGATACACGAGTCCCCGCACCCGCACCGCAGGGTACTAAGTATCTGCATTTCATGAAGTCGACAGAAATCTCAGATTCTTCAAAAAAAATCCCAAAATATTAAGTCAGGGTCACAGCAGGGGGTAATACCAAATCTGTTATAAACCAATGCACTTTCCAGATGACACTGACCTATAGTACGGCTCTTTAATCTGCCTATACATGCAGATTTTGGATGGATAATGTGAATGGAGAAGAGAATTCATATTACATAAGTTTGCAGTATTCTGTTATTTTAGGTTGCCTAGTAACCACATCCTTCCTGTCTCGGTGACCACCATTGAGCACATTTCAGCACCTGCTGTATCTCTCAGGACCACGCTATGTAATAAACTGATCATATTTAATAGTATGCAGAACATACTCTGTACACCATCATATAAGAGGTGACCGTGTCCCTGCACAAAGCCCAGCAGGTATCCCTATGTGATGTCACAGAAGTGTAAGGTCCTGGCAGGGCTCTACCTTGGTATCAGGGCAGCCGCAGTCTCTTCTCTAAGCAGTCACAGCCCTTACATCACCTGTCATTTCTCATCTAGTCTCCGGAAATTCCTTATACAATAGAAGGCGTACCATTATGTAATAGGTCGGTGAATGTGGAAGAGGAGACAATTTATGGCACCATTTTCCCCTTATCAGTAACAGTTCAGATTACAATAACCTAAGGGGGCGCTGCAATGTCATCCAGACATGGGAAGATGCAGAATATTGCAAGCGAGTGTTAAATTGTAGCACTATATGTCTACTATCCATCATTTCTATACAGTCCCTCTAGAAGGGGACATCCCAAATAGTCTCTAACACATACAATGGTGACCAGATACTTCAGGGTGAGAGTTATTGATTATCAGGCCTAGTCTGTGGAATTGATCAATGACTAGTCTCCTCTGGTTTGGTCTGTGCCTTGGACTAGATCATTGGTTTTGTCTCCTCTGGCTTAGTCTGTGTCTTCAACTTGATTATTGGTTTGGTCCCCAATGGTTTGATCTGTACCTTGGACAAGATCATTGGTCTGGTCTCTGGCTTGGTCTGGTCTCCTCTGGCTTGGTCTGTGCTTTGGACTAGATCATCAGTCTGATCTCCTCTTGCTTGGTTTGTACCTTGGACAAGATCATTGGTCTGGTCTCTGGCTTGGTCTGGTCTCCTCTGGCTTGGTCTGTGCTTTGGACTAGATCATCAGTCTGGTCTTCTCTGGCTTGCAGAACCAAAAATAATGTCCAGCAGTCAATCCAATCCAATATAAAATGCAACTTTTAATTATAGAAATATCTTACAAAAGAAGTTTAAAAACAAGGGAGATCCACATGTGAATACACAATGTCCGGCTGACGTGTTTCGGAGAAACTGGTCTCCTTAGTCATAGGCTAAGGTCTGGCTTGGTCTGGTTTCCTCTGGCTTGGTCTGTGCCTTGGATTTGATCATTAGTCTGGTTTCCTCTGGCTTGGTCTGTGCCTTGGATTTGATCATTAGTCTGGTTTCCTCTGGCTTGGTCTGTGCCTTGGACTAAATCATTGATCTGGTCTCACCTGGCTTGTTCTACGCTCCCATCTACACATCTGCCTATCTTTCTCCAGTCGCTATAGGAGGGAGGCTCCTTCTCCTCTTGGCATGTTCATGTCTCTTTAGGCTCCTTCTCCTCTTGCCATGTTGATATCTCTTTAGGCTCCCCAGCCATGATCCCCAGCACTCATCACCAGTTGGGAATCCACCATTGCCGGCAGAGAGACCCCCTGTCCGCCCATGTATCAACTCTGCAGACTTTCTCTCTCGCCTGCTCCATTCCATGTCTAGGACTATGGAGCTTATAGCTCAGACCCTGCCTAGTCCTCTTCACATGGGCCAGAACTTTGCACACTGCAAAACTAGGCACTCATTATTAGTGAAGTAATAGCGCCATCCAGCAGACAGGTCATGCCACTACACCTATTTCTTTCCACACAGATGATTGCTATGCCAGGACAGAGGAGCCGGACATCAGTGCAGGAGGATGCTGGGAGCAGTAACTCTCCTCACAGGGGCAGTGATACAATGTAACAAGTTATCTCATTATGCGATGTAGCATTAGCTCTCCTCCATCTCTGGTGATGATTTGCATACTTTTTCCCAGGGAGCATTGCCTGTGAGATCTCCGCCAGGGATCTCAGATGCTATATACCTGCAGTAGTCGCTATTATGTATGAGCCGTTTCCTATAATTACCATACAGACCCGGGGGAGTAGAGACCTGCGAGGAGCGGGCCCGGCGTCCAGTACACATCCCGTACTGTACACATTCCTCATCTGTAATGACTCTCCTGAAGGTGACGGATCACAGGTCAGGGTGTCTGCCGTGACAAATGGCGGCTATTACCGTCTCTGCCGCTATGAGAGGAGTAAACAAAGACATTAATTAGAAGCCCCTGAATAATCACCTTGGACATAATAATGAGCCCCCCATCCCCGGAAGAAATCGCCGCAACGTCCGGAAAATGTATTCTAGTCCTACATATAGTCCCTTCACATCGTATAACTAGGAGAAATTATGGAGACTCATGTCCAGTGGTCGGGTAATGATGGGGGTCACAGTACTCTATGTACACAGAAAAGTGTATTATGGTCATGTGCAGTAGCTGGGTGATGATGAGGTTTGTAGTTCTGTACACGTACAATGCAAGGATCTCAGAAGACACATCAAAAGACCTCACGGCTCCTGTACAAATCCTTTGACTGACGGGTGACATCTTATCTGATTGTAGATATCCTTTTTCTAATATAGACCTCTTCTCTGATTGTAGATGTCCTTGTTTCTTCTTCACCTGACCCAGACAACCATGGCCTCTTTTCTGATTGTAGATGTCCTGTTTTCTTCTTCACCTGGCCCAGACCACCATGATGTCTTCTCAGATTGTAGATGTCCTGTTTTCTTCTTCACCTGACCCAGACAACCATGGCCTCTTTTCTGATTGTAGATGTCCTGTTTTCTTCTTCACCTGGCCTAGACCACCATGATATTGTCTTTGATTGTAGATGTCCTTGTTTCTTCTTCACCTGACCCAGACGACCATGACCTCTTTTCTGATTGTAGATGTCCTATATTCTTCTTCACCTGGCCCACACCACTATGATATCTTCTCTGATTGTAGATGTCCTTGTTTTTTCTTCACCTGACCCAGACGACCATGACTATTTTTCTGAATGTAGATGTCCTGGTTTCTTCTTTACCTGGCCCAGACCACCATAATGTCTTCACAGATTGTAGATGCCCTGTTTTCTTATTCACCTGGCCCAGTCCACATGATATCTTCTCTGATTGTAGATGTCCTGTATTCTTCTTCACCTGGCCCAGACCACCATGATATCTTCTCTGATTGTAAATGTCCTGTTTTCTTCTTCACCTGGCCCAGACCACCGTGGCATGTTCTCTGATTGTTGTCATTCTCTTTCCTTTTCTTCTCTATCTAGCCCAGACCACCATGGCATCTTCTAGAATTGCAGATGTTCTGTGTATCGTTGATGCTCCTCTAGATTCATAACTTCATGAGCTTTTTCTATTTTTTGGTACATGTGGTTTTGAAGGTTTTCTTGAGCATCTTATTCCAATAACTATTGCATCTTTTCAGTGACACCCAAGGCTTCATTTTTATGTTACTTTTAATTTTGCATTTTTTTCTTTTAATTTTAATATCTGGATAAATGAAGAAAAAAAGGATGGGGGAGGGGGGGCTGTGTCTGTATTTCACAATGTATTTTATTTAGGTTTTTAAATAGTAGAAGTAATATTGTAATATTTTTATATAAGCGACACATTTTTATGTTGCTAGAAGCAGGACTAGGATCTAGGGTTAGGGCTAGGTTGATACGTTAGGGTTAGGAATAGCCTGAAACATTAGGGTAGAGATTAGGTTGATACTTTAGGGTTAGCATTAGGTTAAATACATTAGGATTAGGTTGATATATTAAGGTTAGGATTAGGTTGATATATTAAGGTTAGGATTAGGTTGATATATTAGGTTAGGGATTGGGTTGATACATGATCCCCAGTTACAGGAGGGCCACAGCCTCCTAGTATACACTATTGAGCTGATCTCAGATCTCCGAACCTCATCAGATCCTGCTGTTCCCTGACTCTGAGGGATCCCATGACTATCAGGCTTGGGGGGAGAGGGACCCATCATGGCAGCTCTCATATCTTTATACACAGAGCCCACTGGGGGTTATTTATCAACTGCCCCTTTGTTGGCCTATATAGGATGTAGTTGCACCTCCTTGTTAAATGGTGTGCCCCTGTGTCAGTTTAGAGGATTTTTTTTTTAATTATGTGAATTTGCCCCTTTTTTGTCATGCATGGGAGGGCATTTGTGTATTTTTTGCCCCTTTTAAAAAAGCGCAGGTCATAAATACAATGTGAAAAGGATCTGTTTAGGCCACGCCCTCTTTTCCCAACCAAAAAAAAAAGCAAAAAATGGTGAAGGTAGCATAACTAGGACCTAGCGTGAAAGGACTAGGTGGATGTGTGATGGGACTACGGGACTAGGTGGATGTGTGATAGGACTACGGGACTAGGTGGAGGGTGATAGGACTATGGGACTATGTGGATGTGTAATGGGATTACGGGACTAGGTGGATGTGTCATGGGACAACAGGACTAGGTAGATGTGTGATGGGACTACGGGACTAGATGGGTATGTGATGGGATTATGGGACTAGATGGATGTGTGATAGTTCTACAGGACTAGATGGATGTGTGATAGGACTACTGGACTAGGTGGATGTGTGATAGGACTACAGGACTAGGTGGATGTGTGATAGGACTACAGGACTAGGTGGATGTGTGATGGGACTACGAGACTAGGTGGATTTGTGATAGGACTACGAGACTAGGTGGATGTGTGATGGGACTACGGGACTAGGTGGATGTGTGATAGGACTACTGGACCAGGTGGATGTGTGATGGGATTACGGGACTAGATGGATGTGTGATAGGACTATGGGACTAGGTGGATGTGTGATAGGACTACAGGACTAGGTGGATGTGTGATAGGACTACGGGACTAGGTGGAGGGTGATAGGACTATGGGACTATGTGGATGTGTAATGGGATTACGGGACTAGGTGGATGTGTCATGGGACAACAGGACTAGGTAGATGTGTGATGGGACTACGGGACTAGGTGGGTATGTGATGGGATTATGGGACTAGATGGATGTGTGATAGTTCTACGGGACTAGATGGATGTGTGATAGGACTACTGGACTAGGTGGATGTGTGATAGGACTACAAGACTAGGTGGATGTGTGATAGGACTACAGGACTAGGTGGATGTGTGATGGGACTACGAGACTAGGTGGATTTGTGATAGGACTACGAGACTAGGTGGATGTGTGATGGGACTACGGGACTAGGTGGATGTGTGATAGGACTACTGGACCAGGTGGATGTGTGATGGGATTACGGGACTAGATGGATGTGTGATAGGACTACGGGACTAGGTGGATGTGTGATAGGACTACAGGACTAGGTGGATGTGTGATAGGACTACGGGACTAGGTGGATGTGTGATAGGACTACGGGACTAGGTGGATGTGTGATAGGACTACTGGACTAGGTGGATGTGTGATAGGACTACGGGACTAGGTGGAAGTGTGATGGGACTATGAGACTAGGTGGATATGTGATGGGTCTACGGGACTAGGTGGATGTGTGATGGGACTACAAGACTAGGTGGATGTGTGATAGGACTATGGGACTAGGTGGATGTGTGATAGGACTACTGGACTAGGTGGATGTGTGATAGGACTACGAGACTAGGTGGATGTGTGATAGGACTACTGGACTAGGTGGATGTGTGATGGGACTACGAGACTAGATGGATGTGTGATAGGACTACGGGACTAGGTGGATGTGTGGACTATGGGACTAGGTGGATGTGTGGTAGGACTACGGGACTAGGTGGATGTGTGATAGGACTACGGGACTAGGTGGATGTGTGATGGGACTATGAGACTAGGTGGATGTGTGATGGGACTACGAGACTAGGTGGATGTGTGATAGGACTACGGGACTAGGTGGATGTGTGATGGGACTACGAGACTAGGTGGATGTGTGATAGGACTACGGGACTAGGTGGATGTGTGATTGGACTACGGGACTAGGTGGATGTGTGGTAGGACTACTGGACTAGGTGGATGTGTGATGGGACTACGAGACTAGGTGGTTACATTTATTGTACATATCTGGACTTTGTATTTATGATATGTTTTTTACCTGGCCTGATTCGCAGTTATATTTTAGGTCTGGTGACCACATTATATGTATTCTGAGATTAGCATTTGTATTTATGGAGTAGCGTCCCACCACACCAGATGTGCCCATTTCCTAACATCCCCCACTACACTCCAGTAGCCGTCCCCTTGCATTACCTGTCACCAATGATTGCCTTCCTGGACCTTGTATTCCCTCCAATAAGCAGGGTGACTTGCAATTACAGACACAACCTATGGACAGGAGGGGCGCTGTTTTTGAAAAGCAGCAATGTTAGTCCAGTCTGACACTAGCCCTTTAATCTGAGCTCTCCTCATTGTATAACAGGAAGCTGATGCCAGAACATGGCAGCCTCATCACACATCAGACATTGATTCAATAGCGTTTCGATGTCAGCCCTTCATTACGCCGGCGCTGGCAGAAGACGTGGCGGAGGTTAAATGTTCCAATCCTGATTCTCCTGCTGAATTATTAATCATGTTCTGCCGCCAGAGCTGGACTCCCTGAGGTTTGTGGGATGAGCAGACCCTTCCTGGCTCCATATCCCACCTGCAGTAATAAGAGTCAGGCCTGCACTTCTCATGTCAGCGCGGATGGCACGGTGCGAGCAGGAGATGGGAAACTGCCGGGGATAATGAGATCATCACTAGTTTAGGCATGGAAGGGACCGAGGAGCCGAGGAATTGGGAGCAGAATCACTTCCAGTAATTTCACCTCTGCTGGGGAACCGCTCCAGAACAAAGTGTTCTCATCTCAGCACTTCACACAGCCCGTCCTCCGCCCCGGGGGGCCGACACTTAGTCCTCAAAGTTTTCTATTCTTTCTTTTGTTCCCAAGAGACACAAAATTTACCAAACCTTGCACAAAAAGCACCGAAATCTACACAGAAATACAAAATTATTACTATAGAAAAAAAAATAAAGCGTAATAATAATGTATATAGATAATATACTGAATATAGTGTACAGATAATATACCGCATATTATATACTACATATAATATACAGATAATATACTGAATATAATATACCGCATATAATATACTGCATATAATATAAAGATAATATACTGAATATAATATACAGATAATTTACCGCATATAATACACTGCATATAATGTACAGATAATATACTGAATATAATATACAGATAATATACCGCATATAATATACTGCATATAATATACAGATAATATACTGAATATAGTGTACTGCATATAATATACAGATAATATACTGAATATAGTGTACAGATAATATACCGCATATAATATACTGCATATAATGTACAGATAATATACTGAATATAATATACAGATAATATACCGCATATAATATACTGCATATAATATACAGATAATATACTGAATATAGTGTACAGATAATATACCGCATATAATATACTGCATATAATATACAGATAATATACTTAATATAATATACAGATAATATACCGCATATAACATACAGATAATATACCGCATATAACATACAGATAATTTACTGCATATTATATACTGCATATAATGTACAGATAATATACCAAATATAATATACTGCATATAATGTACAGATAATATACCGCATATAACATACTGAAAATATACTGAATATAATATACAGATGATATACCACATATAATATACAGATAATATAATAAATATAATATAGACATAATATACCACATATAATATAGAGATATTGGTCCACATATAATATACAGATAATATACCACATATAAAATACCACATATATCATACAGATAAAATACTGAATATAACATACAGATAATATAATATAGTATAAGGTGTGCAGATCTCATGTCTGATCACATGTCATTATATCAGTGATGTCAGTAACAAGGGGCGGGGCTGTGACAACTTCTCAAACATGATATATACAGGTTGGTTGTCACCAGTATAAGGTGTGTGTAGATATTGTGATGATGATATGTCTTTATCATAGATGTTGCAGATATTTCTCTCGCTTTCTCTTATGTTCTCCATTGTTGGTGGTGCTCCTGGGCATCAGGTAACACTTCCTGTAAATGTAGCCAAGCAGCAGCGACCATATCAAACAGTACTAGTATGTGGAGAGGAGCGGAGGAGACGGCGCTGGTGTTGGCATTGCAGGGGTTAATGAGGTACATATCAGGACACTGTCTTCATGTCCGCTCTGCCGCTCTCATCAATGTCCTTCTGCCTCCTCAAATGTGTTAAGCAAGTGAGAAAACAGAGCATGGAAGTTTCCGAGGCAGCCGGAGGATCGATAGGAAGGCAGCGGCCAGAGACGCGCAATTCACACAGCTGCTTGCCGCTGATCCATGAAATATTAAGGCAGATTGTCGAGAAGACTGGACGGGGGCCGAAGAGCGCTACTGCGTATACACAGAGGTGCTGCACACGTCACCCAGAGAGGTATCCGAACACGTCTGGAAGAAGCTGCGAAATCACAAGATACCGAGGAAAGAAGTTACAGAAAAATAAAATATTAATGACCCAAAGGAAGAAATATCTAGAAATAGAGAAAAACAACACAAGGAAGAAAATCTGCCATCTGTATCTATCTGTCTATCTATCTGTCTATCTATCTATCTATCTATCTATCTATCTATCTCCTATCTATCTATCTATCTATCTATCTATCTATCTATCTATCTCATATCTATCTATCTATCTATCTATCTATCTATCTATCTATCTAATATCCATATCTCTATATATCCCATACCTATCTATTTCATATCTATCAAATGCAAGTTCAATCAAGTTTTATTGTCAGGATCAAATACACATTAGCATTTCCAAAGCAAGTGGTACGTAAGGACTCATGATAGAAGTATAGGGACAAACTCCAGTGTATGGGCAATAGAAGGCTATGGCATATCACACTTCTCTCAGTATATGGCATGCATGCTATCCATCATATCTAAAGAAATCTATGGAGAGGGGATGAGTGAGGAGGAACTGCATGAGATAGAAGAAACCCAGGCTTAGTCTACTGCTGGAGCTAGATAGGAGCTTCCTACCACAACCAGAGCACTTTACACTCATCAGTACTTCTCTTTATATGTCCTGCATGACTCTGGGCTGGATTCAGAGTGATAGAGCAGTTATAGAGCAGATTCTCCTGTACTTACTGTGTGCAGTGTATGACAGCTAGTCTCCACCACAAGCTCAGAGAGAACTGCAAGCCAGAGATAGAGCCAGTGGAAAGGAAAACTACGGAATAATGTGGAACATAAGTTATATCATGTCTAGATATCATGTTATTTCTCATGTGCACATGGTAGATTATTCTGAAAAGTCACCATAAAATGACAGGTACATGTAATAGGTATATAACACCTGCAATCTGCTGCAAGCCTTGTCAGGTATACGTCAGCGAAACAAACATCTCAAGGTGTGCCACAATCTATTGGAGGACTGCACTTACATCTCTGCCTGTACCAGTGTCTATACATGTACCCTATACCTGTGACTGTACTCTGTACCTATACCTGTACCTACACCTGTGCCTATACCTGTGCCTGTACTCAGTGGCATAACTAGGAATGGCGGGGCCCCATGGCGAGCCTTTAACATGCCCCCCCCCCCCCCCCGCAACTGACACCGAAGACCCCGACCAACCAACCCCCCCCCCCCCCCCGCATTCCTGCACGCACTATTATGCCCCATAGTTGCCCCTGCACACAGTATTATGCCCCATAGTGGCCCCTGCACACAGTATTATGCCCCATAGTGGCCCCATCACCCAGTATTATGCCCCATAGTGGCCCCATCACCCAGTATTATGCCCCATTGTGGACATCCATTAACAATTATTATACTCTGGGGTCTTTTCAGACCCCAGAGTATAATAATCAGAAACCGAGAGGGGGATACAAACATAAACACTGTTACTTACCTATCCCTGCGCTCCCCGCTGTCGGCTATCTTCAATTACGTCAGGGACGTCATGTGACCATGGGCCTGCATCGCGATGCATAAGGACGCAGGCCCCAGTCATGTGAAGTCTGAGACGTCACACAAGTAGGCCCCCGAAGCCTTCGCGGAGTATGGAGAGGTAAGTAGCACTGTTTGTTATGTTCGCTTACCTCTCCCAGGCCTCCGATCATTATACTCGGGGGTCTGAAAAGACTCCTGAGTATAAGAATGATGTTTGCGGGGCCCACGGTGTCACTTACCGATCCCGGCCCCTGCCAGGATTGGTAAGTAAGTAGGGCCCGTTACCGGCTGGAGTAACTCCAGCCGGTATCGGCCTATTAAAAAGAAAAAACGCAGCGGTAGCGGCTGTCGCCGGGCCCCCTAATGTCCCCGGTCCTGTGGCAGCTGCCTCCGCTGCTTCCCCGGTAGTTACGCCACTGCCTGTACTTATACCTGTTCCCTGTGCCTGTACCTATACCTGTGCCTGTACCTATACCTGTACCTATACCTGTGCCTGTACCTGTACCTATACCTATACCTGTACCTATACCTGTGCCTGTACCTGTATCTGCGCCTGTACCACTCAGCCGAGATAAGTAGCAGTATAATTTTTTTTATTTTTTTTTTAAATGTAGTGATATGTGGTAAAATAATAGACGGGATGGCGGTATAAAGTCTTGTGTTTCATACGACACTCCATGCTGTGTAAAATGCGCCAAATAATAAACTTCTTGGAACGTCCTTTACACATTTTCACCCTTTTAAGGTGGTGAGTTGTAGTGAATATTGTGCATGACAAGTAGTGGCTGTTTATACCGTAAACTGTACCACAATGTCGGCTCTGCTCGGTCTTAGAAACAAAATCCATTTCTGATGTAACTGGAGCGTTTACTGATGCACCAAATTTCTAAAGACTCAGACACTGAAAACAAAAATCAATGTATGACACGGACAGAACATCCTGTATCTGACTGGGCAGATGTAGTCAGTGACCCCCTATGTGACATGATATGGCGGAGTCAGATCCAGAGAGCCAGCGGACACCGGGCGATTATACATAGAGGATGGTTCTGGATTCTCTCTTCCTTCTATAGTCTTATATCCAGATGTGTTCTTATAGATTATTAGATTATTGCCCGACTCCTGGTTATATCAGTGCGATCATTCCGTCTAGGACACAAATAATAGGATTACTGGCCCCGGGCCCCACAGGCTCTGTGCTACGCCATTCATCTTGGCTCTGGGGCCTTGCGGCATCTCTGCTTTTTGTATTTCATGTTTGTTCTCAATGATTCAGATCCTGGAGATAAGCGGCATCACTGTGCGTCCACAATGCAATCACACACAGTGTATCACTCCCATCATCCCTGACCCCAGGAGCTGACAATCTAATCTCACCATATCACACACAGTATCACTCCCATCATCCCTGGTGCCTGTAGGATCTGTGATGACCTCTTAGTCCCTCTCGCTCCCCTCCTATTAGTGATTAGATCTCATTCCTGCGCCAATTCTGGCCGCATCGCCTTTCGCTATGGCAGTCGTTTCCTATAAATCAGGGTGTAGTCAGAGCGCAGGACGTGGAGCCGCCATCTAGATCCCGACTGGCACAGATAAGACATCAGGGGATGCCAGAGATGTGACAGACAGCGGCGGTAATAGTAACGGGCAGGTATCCGGGTCCTGACGAGTCTGTGTCAGTGCAGATAAAGCACAGTATCCAGGGGGACAAGAGGCCCACACCAAACATCTGCTCCTGTGTACAGGGGTGAGGACAAGGCCCAGGATAGCATAGTCCGGGGGGCAGGAGGGGGATAGCGGGGGGCAGGAGGGGGATAGCAGGTGCCAGGGGGGCAGGAGATCAGGGGTCAAGGGGCAGGTGGGGCAGGAGGGGGATATGAGGAGCGTATACGGCCCGCAAAAGCTCCCGCGGCGTCTACGTGCCACATTACGTGCTAATAGACATCGTGTGAACCCGGCCTAAGAGTGGAACAAGATGGACATTGGAGTAATTAGAAAAGATCAGAAGAAAAACACAAAACAAGAAGAGAAATTCTAATAATCGTCATTCCAGGCCCTGACAACTCATCCTGACCTGACAACTATACAGCAGCTCAGTGTTAAGATTGTGTTAGGCTAACAGGTTAGGTAGAAGGATGATGGAGGTTGTGGTCACAGCTTCCACTGGTCCTCCTATACTCCCAGGGCTGGCACAGTGATGAGGGAATCTACAGGAGTGATGATGGTGGTTGTAGTCATTCCTACGGGGCACACCGTGATGTATCCTGGCTGACAAAGCTAATAGCAAAACGCTTCCAAAGATGGAGGTAACGGGCTGGAGCAGGGGGTCAGAGATGTCCCTCTTCAGGGCCAGCAGGGCTTTAACCTCTCCTATAAGTTTATTCTCTGTTCTGGTAACTTTGTGCTTTCTCCTCACTCAACAAACAAAGCCCAAACTATGGGGTTCGGTCCAACAAATCAAGCTATAGGCCCAGCCAGAAGCCCAAAGAGGACAACTCAAAGGGTAGAAGGCCAGGAGCTCAGAGAAGTCTAGTCAAAGGCTAGGAGGCCCAGCTTGGTCTGAGAGGCCTAGTCAGAGGGTAGGAGGCCCAGTCTGGTTAGAGAGGCCTAGTCAGAGGGTAGGAGGCCCAGCCTGGTCAGAAGGTCAAAGAGTAGGAGGCCAAGCCTGGTCAGAGAGGCTTAGTCAGAGGGTAGGAGGCCCAGCCTGGTCAGAGAGGGCTACTAAAAGGCCTGGAGGCCCAGCCTGGTCAGAGAGGCTTAGTCAGAGGGTAGGAGGCCCAGCCTGGTCAGAAGGTCAAAGAGTAGGAGGCCAAGCCTGGTCAGAGAGGCTTAGTCAGAGGGTAGGAGGCCCAGCCTGGTCAGAGAGGGCTACTAAAAGGCCTGGAGGCTCAGCCTGGTCAGAGAAGCCTAGTCAAAGGCTACAAGGCCCAGCCTGGTAAGAGAAACCTAGTCAAAGGCTAGGAGGCCCAGCCTGGTTAGAGAGACTTAGTCAGAGGGTAGGAGGCCCAATCTGGTCAGAAAGGCCTAGTCAGAGGGTAGGAGACCCAGCCTGGTCAGAGAAGCCTAGTCAAAGACTAGAAGGCTCATCTTGGTCAGAAGGTCAGAGATTAGAAGGCCCAGCCTGGTCAGAGAGGGCTACTAAAAGGCCTGGAGGCCCAGCCTGGTCAGAGAAGCCTAGTCAGAGAGTAGGAGACCCAATCTGGTTAGAAAGGCCTAGTCAAAGGGTAGAAGTCTGGTGCAAAACACAACTTGTGACTATTTTAGTTGTAAGTAGCATTAAATAGTCATCCCAAATAGCAAATATTTTCTTCTGTAATACGGTGTCACATTAAAGGGGTTCTGCAGTTTCAGCAAATAAATGTGATTGTTTGTAAAAGGAGAAGTTGCTTTGGCAAATATTGGAAATTCTAGAACTTTTCATTATACAAAAAAATAACATTTATTTGCTGAGACTAGAGCATCCCTTTAATGATACCCCTCCCCCCTAGTCTATGAGATTGGCGCAGTGCTCCTTCTTCCAGAGTCTTGTCTTTCGGAGCACTCTGAGATGATTTTTATGTCTATGAGCTGTGACTGCAGAGATTTGCTTTTACCAAATTAGGATACAAAGTTCCTCTTTCTGCGGAGTCTTTCATGTCGGCGGCGTCAGATAAGCGGTGAGAGGCGCAGGCTCGTCCCACTTCACTTGTCAGATGTCACCGCCAATGAAAACAGAAATATTGAAAGATTTGCCGAATGTGTCAGTCCTAATTAGTTCACGAGAAGCTGCCAACTCGCTCTAAATGTTCTGCAACCTGAAATCTACGTGAGGAAGTCGCCTGAAATCCCATGAAAGTGACAAGACGAAAGACGGATGACAGATGGAGTGACTCTCCGAGACGTACTGCAAGATTTAGCTGGGAAAATGAACTCAAAGTATTGTGCAGAGAACAAGAACTGTCCCCGAGAGATCAGACCGCGGGGTGTCCCCATAATGTCATGGGGAGAAAGAGGGAGCAAATATGGCTGGCACAACGAGAGAACTGATGATGTCATCAATATAATAATAATGGGTGTGGACCTTGGAAACCTGACAACAAGATACTCCAGAATGTCCTAAGTGTAGTCTCAGATCTGACTGTAGGAATTTATGTGTAAGATCCCCGTACTGTGACATCACTGTGTGTATTATCTCTGTACTGTGACATCACTGTGTGTATTATCTCTGTACTGTGACATCACTGTGTGTATTATCCCTGTACTGTGACATCACTGTGTGTATTATCTCTGTACTGTGACATCACTGTGTGTATTATCTCTGTACTGTGACATCACTGTGTGTATTATCTCTGTACTGTGACATCACTGTGTGTATTATCCCTGTACTGTGACATCACTGTGTGTATTATCCCTGTACTGTGACATCACTGTGTGTATTATCTCTGTACTGTGACATCACTGTGTGTATTATCCCTGTACTGTGACATCACTGTGTGTATTATCCTGTACTGTGACATCACTGTGTGTATTATCTCTGTACTGTGATATCACTGTGTGTATTATCCCTGTACTGTGACATCACTGTGTGTATTATCCCTGTACTGTGACATCACTGTGTGTATTATCTCTGTACTGTGACATCACTGTGTGTATTATCCCTGTACTGTGACATCACTGTGTGTATTATCCCTGCTCTTTGACATCACTGTGTGTATTATCCCTGTACTGTGACATCACTGTGTGTATTATCCTGTACTGTGACATCACTGTGTGTATTATCCCTGTACTGTGACATCACTGTGTGTATTATCCCTGTACTGTGACATCACTGTGTGTATTATCCCTGTACTGTGACATCACTGTGTGTATTATCTCTGTACTATGACATTACTGTGTGTATTATCCTGTACTGTGACATCACTGTGTGTATTATCCCTGTACTGTGACATCACTGTGTGTATTATCCCTGCTCTTTGACATCACTATGCGTATTATCTCTGTACTGTGACATCACTGTGTGTATTATCTCTGTACTGTGACATCACTGTGTGTATTATCCCTGTACTGTGACATCACTGTGTGTATTATCCCTGTACTGTGACATCACTGTGTGTATTATCCCTGTACTGTGACATCACTGTGTGTATTATCTCTGTACTGTGACATTACTGTGTGTATTATCCTGTACTGTGACATCACTGTGTGTATTATCCCTGTACTGTGACATCACTGTGTGTATTATCCCTGCTCTTTGACATCACTGTGTGTATTATCCCTATACTGTGACATCACTGTGTGTATTATCCCCGTACTGTGACATCACTGTGTGTATTATCTCTGTACTCTGACATCACTGTGTGTATTATCCCTGTACTGTGACATCACTGTGTGTATTATCCCTGTACTGTGACATCACTGTGTGTATTATCCCTGTACTGTGACATCACTGTGTGTATTATCTCTGTACTGTGACATCACTATGTGTATTATCCCTGTACTGTGACATCACTGTGTGTATTATCTCTGTACTGTGACATCACTGTGTGTATTATCCCTGTACTGTAACATCACTGTGTGTATTATCCTGTACTGTGACATCACTGTGTGTATTATCTATGTACTGTGACATCACTGTGTGTATTATCCCTGTACTGTGACATCACTGTGTGTATTATCTCTGTACTGTGACATCACTGTGTGTATTATCCCTGTACTGTGACATCACTGTGTGTATTATCCTGTACTGTGACATCACTGTGTGTATTATCCTGTACTGTGACATCACTGTGTGTATTATCCTGGACTGTGACATCACTGTGTGTATTATCCTGTACTGTGACATCACTGTGTGTATTATCTCTGTACTGTGACATCACTGTGTGTATTATCCTGTACTGTGACATCACTGTGTGTATTATCTCTGTACTGTGACATCACTGTGTGTATTATCCTGTACTGTGACATCACTGTGTGTATTATCCTGTACTGTGACATCACTGTGTGTATTATCCTGTACTGTGACATCACTGTGTGTATTATCTCTGTACTGTGACATCACTGTGTGTATTATCCTTGTACTGTGACATCACTGTGTGTATTATCCTGTACTGTGACATCACTGTGTGTATTATCTCTGTACTGTGACATCACTGTGTGTATTATCTCTGTACTGTGACATCACTGTGTGTATTATCCCCGTACTGTGACATCACTGTGTGTATTATCCCCGTACTGTGACATCACTGTGTGTATTATCCTGTACTGTGACATCACTGTGTGTATTATCTCTGTACTGTGACATCACTGTGTGTATTATCTCTGTACTGTGACATCACTGTGTGTATTATCTCTGTACTGTGACATCACTGTGTGTATTATCTCTGTACTGTGACATCACTGTGTGTATTATCTCTGTACTGTGACACCACTGTGTGTATTATCTCTGTACTGTGACATCACTGTGTCTAATATCTCTGTACTGTGACATCACTGTGTGTATTATCCCTGTACTGACATCACTGTGTGTATTATCTCTATACTGGGGGTGTCTCTGGGTCTATAGAGGAGTTAGAAAGGGCCGGAGAATAAATATAGCAAAAGGCCCGGCATGACAGGGATTTCTATAGTCATGAACAGAGGTAGTAGCTTGTCAAGGGTTAATTTTATGGCGGGGATTTGGGTTTTGTTTAGGGTTAGTCCTGGGCCAAGGGGTGGGTTTGTTTACAATACGGGGGTCTATTTAATAATCCCTTTCTCTGCCCCCTCTGTTATTCCTCACCTTGGACCTTTTGCAGCCATGTCGGATGAGCAGCTTCTCCAAGACTCCATGCGGCGCCTGGCCGCCGTCCACGGAACAGATTGGCTCCGCCGCACTCTCCTGGAGGCTTTGCCGGACCCTGCCTCCCCTCCTGCTGTGGCGTCTCCCCCGCAAATCTCTTCCAGGCCCATCCGGCCTTCTCGACCTCCGCAGCGGCTCAGCCCTTCTGCTTCTCCCCAGCGTCGGCGCCGTGCTCGGAGCCCCTCACGGGACCCGCCGCCTCCTGCAGCTGCCTATGATGCGCTCCCTTCCACAGGTGAGGCAGTGCGGAGGCGTCGGAATCCAGCCGCACGGCGCCACAGCTCCACTACTCCCACGGCCGCTTCCGGCCTAGACGCTCCTGCTCCGCCCACTTCCGGCGCGGTGACGTCAGCGGGTGCGTCGGCCTCCAGCGACGCTGCCCGGACCTCCGGATCCTTCGTCCCGCCCCTCAGAAGACGTCGCACCGTTGCCAGGGACACGGAGGCGGAGCTTCGGGATCCTGGTGCCCGCCTACCTCCCTGCTCTTCTGCTACCACACGATCATCTGCAGCTACAGGAATCCGGAAACGCCGCGCTGCTGCCGGGGATACGGGGGCGGAGCCTCGGGACGTTGAGGCCCGCCTGCCTGCCTGCTCCTCTGCCTCCACCCAGCCCTCTACAACCACCAGCACCAGGGCCCATAGGAAATCATCCAGGAGATCGCATGCAGCGGCACGCCCCCTGGGGGCGGAGCCTCCCACACCTTTGTCCCAGGTGCCGGATGTCTGCCAAGATGGAGCCCAGCATGGTCATCACCGCCAGCTACGGTCCACTACGGCCGAGCCCCACACTGATGATGATGAAGATGAAGACGCCGCAGATGTGGATTACGTTCCAGACGACTACGGGACGACGGCTGCCTCGGCGCTCCACCGGAGCCAGCTTGGTGAGTCACAACACTCTCTTATTCCTTTACGGTCAGGGTTTCTCCCACCCCTGAACCATCCTTGCCCATCAGCTAATGTTTCCCCCTCCCCTGACCCTTTAGCTACTCTCTTTGCTAGTGTGCGTCAGTTTATTGATAGTTATGTGCCGTCAGTTAGTGTCCCTTCTCCTGCTGCTGCTTGGGTTGCTCCGGCTTCGGCTCCTCCTCCTGCGACGGCTCCCGCGGCCTCGGTCGCACCTGTTGCCACCGCACCTGATGCGGGGGGGAATTCGCAGGGTGAGGTGCCGGTTGACCCGGTTCGACTCGGCGATGCAGCGAAGGGTGAAATCTATCTCTGTTTTGATGGCCCCTTGGGGGCTCATGTTAAACAGGAGGTGAGAGAAAAGATATGGAGAGACGAATACGTCGAGATATTTTCTCTCTTGCCTCTAGAAAAATTCAACTTAGATAGAGTTAAGCTCACTGAGTCAAAAAAAGAGGAGGAGGAAAGACGCCGGTATCGCTTGATTCCGCGCACTTTCTCGAACTGGCTCCAAGCGTTTCATATACTGGCTAGCATTATTGGTGAGAAGGCCCCCCAGCACTGTTCTGCTTTATTTTGCTATGAGGAGTCCATAGGTGAGGCCTACCGGGTTTATGGCGGGACCGCTTGGATTCGCTACGACGAGCAGTTTCGTCAAAGGAAGGCGGTCCGACCATCAATCCGGTGGGATCACAAAGATATTAATTTGTGGATGAGCCTCATGGTAGCGGCTAGATTGCCTTCTCAGCCGTTTCGGTCCAGCACAGGGGGGTCTTTTTCGGGACAGGCGTCCTCAACAGTGCAGCGTCCCAGTTGTTGCTGGCAATTTAATGAAGGGCAGTGCCGCTTCGGCAGCACTTGCCGCTTCAAACACGAATGTTGCCATTGTGGAGGGTCTCACACAGGGTCCCAGTGTTTTAGAAAGCATAGGACCAAGCAAGCAGACTCTGCTACAAAAAGGGATGACACCGGTTCAGCTAGATCCGATGCTTCATTATCTAAATAGTTATCCTGATAGAAATGCAGCTCAGTTTTTGTTGGCAGGTTTTAGAGACGGTTTTATCATACCCTCTGTTGTTCCAGTTTCTGTCCCATGTCATAGGAATTTGAAATCCGCACGCTTGCGGCCTGATGTAGTGTTAGACAAATTGAAAAAGGAGTTGTCACTAGGTCGCATTTCAGGGCCTTTTGTTGATCCCCCCTTGCACAATCTTCACATTTCTCCTTTAGGCGTTGTTCCCAAGAAGGAGGCGAATAAATTTCGCCTAATCCACCACCTGTCGTTCCCTAAGGGACTGTCAGTAAACGACGGTATTGACGAGGAGTTGTGCTCTGTGTCATACGTGTCGTTCGACAGGGCGGTGGATTGGGTGAGACGCTGCGGTTCAGGGGCCCTTATGGCCAAAGCGGACGTAGAGTCGGCATTTCGCCTCCTTCCAATTCACCCTGACAGTTTATACTTGTTGGGATTTCGGTGGGAAGGATCTTATTTTGTCGATAGGTGCCTCCTGATGGGTTGTGCTATATCCTGTTCGTACTTTGAACGTTTTGCCACATTTGTTGAATGGGTAGTTAGGAAAGAGGCTAATTTGCACTCCATCCTGCATTACTTAGACGATTTTTTGTGTATCGGTCCAGCCGGTTCATCAGTGTGCTCGGTTCTCCTGTCTGCCTTGCAGCAGGTTGCCTATCGTTTTGGCATCCCTCTCTCTCCCGAGAAGACGGAGGGACCGACCGCCAGGCTACAATTTTTAGGAATTGAGATAGATTCCATTGCTATGGAGTGCAGATTGCCTTTTGAGAAGGTTGTGGATTTGAGGAAGGTTGTGGATCAGTTGATCACATATCGTAAGGTGAGGTTGCGCCAGTTGCAGTCCGTACTTGGTAAACTAAATTTTGCCTGCAGAATTATCCCTATGGGGAGGATATTTTGCAGACGTTTGGCCCAGGCAACGGCGGGGATTTCTAGCCCTGCGCACTTTGTGAGACTCACTGCGGAGCACAGGTCCGATTTGCATGTGTGGTCGTCCTTTCTTTCTGCCTACAACGGCAAGTCCGTTTGGCAGGAGACATGGTGTGATAATGTTGACATCTCTTTGCACACAGATGCGTCTGGTAGTTTTGGGTTTGGTGCATATTTTCAGGGACAGTGGATTGCTGGCGAGTGGCCCCTTTCTTGGAAACAAAGCTGCTTTCACCCGTAATCTCACCTTACTCGAGCTCTTTCCAATTGTTGCAGCCCTGGAAGTTTGGGGTCCTCTTTTCAGAAACAAACGAGTTAGGTTTTTGTGTGATAATATGTCGGTTGTTGATGTATTACGCAGCTTGTCTTCCTCGTCTCCTCCAGTCATTCGTCTTGTACGTCATTTGGTGCTTACTTGTTTGTCTTTTAATGTTTGGCTGTCCGCACGCCATGTCCCAGGGGTGACTAATTCCATTGCGGATGCTCTTTCTCGCTTCCAGTGGGACCGATTTCGGGCCTTGGCGCCGGGGGCGGCACTTCACGGAACTCCTTGTCCGGCTCACCTATGGGATCTGGCGTTCGGACAGCTCTGACCTTGGTTGGGCGCTCCCTTTGCGCATCTACGTGGAAGGCATATACACGGTTCTGGCAGGAATGGTCATGTCATTGTAGTACGGTAGGGCATGATTGCTACGCGAGTGCTCCTGTTTCCTTGCTTCTTTCTTGGTTGGGTTCTTCCTTTTCTTAGGGTAGGTCTAAGTCTGTTGCCCGCAGGAGCCTGTCGGCCCTCTCTTTTTGGCTAAAATTTTACGGGTTACCTGATACCACCAAGCATTTTTTGGTCCGTCAGGCCCTTGCGGGTTTCAGCCGTTCTCCCTCAACGCCTGATCCTAGGCGCCCGGTGTCATTTACCTTATTGGAGGACATGTTTTCAAAGCTACCATTGGTCTGTAAAAATGCTTTTGAGACTCAGTTGTTTGGGGTGGCATTCTCCCTTGCGTTTTTTGGGGCATTCCGTATCAGCGAGTTAGTCAGTTCGTCCTGTAGTTCCCATGATGGTTTGTTGAGGTCCCATGTTTCAATGGACGGGGGAGGGGTTTCTTGCCGGGTGCTGCATAGCAAGACAGATCAAGGGGGTAGAGGTTTTACGGTTCGCCTGTTCTCTGTGCCTGGCGCGTCTTCTTGTCCGGTTGCTGCTGTTAGCAGGTTTTTACATATGCGGCCTGCTGTCGGCGGGGCCTTTTTGATCCATGAGTCGGGTAAAGCTCTTTCTCGCTTCCAGTTTGTTGCGGTTTTTCGTAAAGTCTTGGACAGTTTGGGCATTTCGTCTTGTCACTATAATTCGCATTCATTTCGCATCGGGGCTGCAACGGAGGCTACGAGATGCGGATTGCCGGAGTCCACGGTTATGCGCGTCGGTCGTTGGGCTTCCAAACGTTATCGCATATATGTTCGTCCGAATCTGCTGTAGAACCACTCATGCTGTAACTGTTTTGATATTGTTAATATTACGGTTTTTTCCAATTTGCTCTTCAGTGTTTTTTGTACCTTGTACGTTTTCTTTCAGATGCTGCCCTGTGCCTCGTTTGGATAGTTGGGCACTCGTATGTGCACTGGGGAGCCATCAGAGCTGATGTTAGGCCTAATGGTAGGCAATTGGGTTTGTCCCGTTCTCAAGCCTTAGTAAGATGGATTGGTAGGAGGGGGATGCTGTGGAGTGCATTGCTGCCGGTGTTACATTTTCATTCCCAGATGGATAGGCCTCCAAACGTCCTGGTCATTCACGCGGGCGGTAATGACCTTGGTGTCCGTACGTCCCGTGAGCTGGCGAGGGATATCAAGTACGACCTTCTTCGTATTTGGTCTATGTACCCAGGCATCGTACTAGTGTGGTCAGAAATAGTTGCCAGGCTGTCCTGGCGACATGCCCGGTCGGTTGCTAAGCTAAATAAAGCCCGACGTAAAGTTAATACCACAGTTTCTGCCTTTGTCGCTCGTAATGGGGGTATAGTCGTTCGTCACCGGGATTTGGAGGTGCCACACAGTGGTCATATGAGCCGGGATGGGGTTCACCTCAATGATGTTGGGTATGACATCTGGTCGCTAGCGTTGCAGGAGGGTGTTGAAAAAGCAGTTCGTGTGTGGGCGGACTACCATGCGTAAGGATACACGCATGTTAGTGCTGGCGGTGGAAGGTCTGGCAGGGCACGCTGTAAGCCGAAGTTCCAGCGAAATACAGGGGACCCATGGTGAAGGGTACCTCTGTGAGTGTTTTGTGTATCACTATAATAAAGTTATGAACATGTAAAGGGAGTTAAGGCAGTACCAGGATTTTTGTCCTCTCCCGTGTCGGCGCGTTGCGGCTGGGAGATTTGCGCGTGGGCTGCCTATCACTATGCTGGCCCTGCTCGACCTTCCAATAACAAAATGTTGTTGTTGTTATTATGTTTTCAATAAATTGGCTGTTGTGGCCCTCTTATCCCATCGTATATTGGTGTGTGACTGTTTTATTTCCATTGGGTGGGTGAGAGTGTGGGTTACACATGTTAGTTAATGTTCATTACATCAATGACATGGGAATATCCCAGTCATGCTCTTTCCATACCTCCCATGTGCAGTCCTCCCTCCTCCCAGGATTTGGTCCAGGCCTCTTTTTCCTTCTATAGAAGATCTTTCAGTTTTCCACCAATCACATTTTAACATCATTTCTAATTGTTATAAACTGTAAAAGTGGAAAATCCCTTTAAAATGGAGCAGGTGATAATGGGAACAATAAAGCACCAGGTCCATAAATGTCGGTATCGCTGCAGCTTTTATTGATTTTTGTGTCTTTTTTATTCCATTAAATACCGGTCATCTTAGCGACATTTATCTCCAGCGTTAATCATCGGAAGTGGGATCAGGAGCGGCCGCAGTATACAGAGACATACTTATCATCTCTGAGTTTTCTGAAACTCATCAGATTATTAGAAAAAAAAAATGGCAGTGACGTCCAGGACTTACTATTAGAGTCCCCCTTCCCCCAGGCTGTAGGACCAATGTCCTCAATGTGATACAAGGACTGCTCAGTGACATGTACAGGACATCATCCCACTGCCACATGTACTGCCCCCTGCTGGTGTGATGATGTGGGAGCCATGGCATAGGACAGTCAGTCACCATCAGAAGGATAATGCTCGCCCACACACCTACAAGGGTTCCCAGGAATGTCTCTACCAGATTACAACACTTCACCAATCCACCATTTATGGGACCAGCTGGGACGTCACCAACCTACAGGCTGTGGTAAATGTACTGCTATATACCATACAGAGCCTGTATACTGTTAATTACTGTTAATTAATTATTAATGTTAATTATTTAGTTATTTATTTATCTAGCTGATATACAGTCATGGCCAAAAGTTTTGAGAATGATACAAATATAAATTGTTACAAAGTCTACTGCTTCAGTTTTTCTAATGGCAATTTGCATATACTCCAGAATGTTATAAAGAGTGATCAGCTTAACAGCAATTACTTGAAAAGTCAATATTTGCCTAGAAAATGAACTTTATCCCCCAAAACACATTTCAACATCATTGCAGCCCTGCCTTAAAAGGACCAGCTAACATCATTTCAGTTATTGCTCCAATAACACAGGTGTGGGTGTTGATGAGGACAGGGCTGGAGATCAATCTGTCATGATTAAGTAAGAATGACACCACTAGACACTGTAAAAGGAGGCTGGTGCTTGGCATCATTGTTTCTCTTCTGTTAACCATGGTTATCTCTAAAGAAACACGTGCAGTCATCATTGCACTGCACAAAAATGGCCTAACAGGGAAGAGTATCGCAGCTAGAAAGATTGCACCTCAGTCAACAATCTATCGCTTCATCAAAAACTTCAAGGAGAGAGGTTCCATTGTTGGCAAAAAGGCTCCAGGGCGCCCAAGAAAGACCAGCAAGCGTCAGGACCGTCTCTTAAAAGTGTTTCAGCTGCAGGATCGGGCTACCAGCAGTGCAGAGCTTGCTCAGGAATGGCAGCAGGCAGGTGTGAGTGCATCTGCACGCACTATGAGGCGGAGACTCTTGGAGCAAGGCCTGGTCTCAAGGAGGGCAGCAAAGAAGCCACTTCTCTCCAGAAAAAAACATCAGGGACAGACTGATATTCTGCAAAAGGTACAGGGAGTGGACTGCTGAGGACTGGGGTAAAGTCATTTTCTCTGATGAATCCCCTTTTTGATTGTTTGGGACATCTGGAAAACAGCTTATTTGGAGAAGACGAGGTGAGCGCTACCACCAGTCTTGTCTCATGCCAACTGTAAAGCATCCTGAAACCATTCATGTGTGGGGTTGCTTCTCAGCCAAGGGAATCAGCTCTCTCACAGTCTTGCCTAAAACCACAGCCATGAATAAAGAATGGTACCAGAATGTCCTCCAAGATCAACTTCTCCCAACCGTCCAAGAGCAGTTTGGCGATCAACAATGCCTTTTCCAGCATGATGGAGCACCTTGCCATAAAGCAAAGGTGATAACTAAATGGCTCAGGGAACAAAACAGAGATTTTGGGTCCATGGCCTGGAAACTCCCCAGATCTTAATCCCATTGAGAACTTGTGGTCAATCATCAAGAGACGGGTGGACAAACAAAAACCTACAAATTCTGACAAAATGCAAGCATTGATTGTGCAAGAATGGACTGCTATCAGTCAGGATTTGGTCCAGAAGTTGATTGAGAGCATGCCAGGGAGAATTGCAGAGGTCCTGAAGAAGAAGGGTCAACACTGCAAATATTGACTTGCTGCATTAACTCATTCTGTCAGTATAAACTTTTATTACTCATAATATGATTGCAATTATATTTCTGTATGTGATAAAAACATCTGACAAACACACATAAAAACCAGAGGGCAGCAGATCATGTGAAAATAGAAGATTTGTGTCATTCTCAAAACTTTTGGCCATGACTGTAGACCTCCATAGCTGTCTACAACTAGACAGGCAGGGAGATGTTTCTTTGATAGGTGTCACTAATTCACTTGCTCTAGGGAATGACCTAGAATAATAGTGTCTGGGGGTAGGGTATAGCTGTGTAAGACAGTGGTATATGGTGATTCATTGGGATCCTAAAAAGTTTCATTACGAATACCAGTGCCAGACGGATAGGTCTGACTGGACTTACGGCTCCCCATACAATACCCCTTGATTTTTGGGAAGAAATGCGGGTGGATCAGTATTATCTGGTGATCCCCGGGGCATTTTGGATTTAATTATATACTTGTAAGGTTTTAGCCCTAGTAGGCAATGTTTGATGGTTTTAGCTGACTTTAATAAAAGTTATATTTTATGCTAATTTTTGTTAGTTTAGGTCAATTGTAGCATTCTAGTACCCACAAGAATAGTACCATACAGAGCCTGTATATACCTCCATGTCCTGCCGTATCTCATCTTGTATCCAGACTACAGGCCTGGCTGTAACATCTGTGATAAATGTACTGCAGGATACCATACAGAGCCTGTATATACCTCCATGTCCTGCCGTATCTCATCTTGTATCCAGACTACAGGCCTGGCTGTAACATCTGTGATAAATGTACTGCAGGATACCATACAGAGCCTGTATATACCTCCATGTCCTGCCGTATCTCATCTTGTATCCAGACTACAGGCCTGGCTGTAACATCTGTGATAAATGTACTGCAGGATACCATACAGAGCCTGTATATACCTCCATGTCCTGTACACAGTCGGTAATAGTTTAGCCCTATGCACACTCAGTACAGATAACGGCTCGTCCTTACTTCTCCTCCAGGACTTCCATGTTGCTTTTGCCTCCATCAGACTTGCACACCCAAAATGAGCCGATTCTTGCTCGTTCCTCATGTAACTACCTGCGGAGTCCTGGCTGCTCTAGTGCGGCTGCTGAGTGGGGGCATTTACAGGGCTCAGTGCACATTATCTATAGGGCGATGTATTTCATAATACTAAGACAAATCCGAACTCCTATATCCCCCACATACCCCATCTAATACCCTCTCCTCATATTCCACCAACACTTCATACCCCGGGCAATTACTGCACTTTCTGTACCAGGATGTGACCACAATGTGACCACAATGTGACAAAGAGGAAGAGAGAGGGAGAGAGAGTATTAAAAGAGAGACAACAGAAGAGACCAATACACGAAGCAGAAGAGACAGACACAGACAGTAGAAGAGACAGAGAGCAGAAGAGCAGAACAGAAACATAGAGAACAGGAGACAGACAGAGAGCAGAAGAGACAGACACAGAGAACATAAGAGACAGAGACCAGAATAGATAGAGCAGAACAGAAACACAGAGAGCAGAAGAGACAGACACAGAGCGCAGAAGGACAGACAGCGTTTATTCATAGATTTTCTGTTAATTAGATTTCTGTGCTAATTTCGGATATACTGTATCTGCTTTGAGCGTCTCTTCATTTCACGCCGGCTGCACCGCTGCGGTTATCACGCAATTCAGTCTGTCACCAGTTGCTCTTCTGTCTTTCAGGCATCATATTAACCCCTTCTGTGACCCACACTGTCATGTACACCAGAGACCGGCGCTCGTAGTATAATGTCAGGTCCTGGGTAACAAGATGGGAGAGTAGAAGTGAAGTTATTATCAGACATTACAGTAACAGCCAGCGCCATACCTGATCAGCAGGAAATAGGGGGGAAGCAATATTAATACTAACAATAGCCCCCAGTAATATTACTACTAACAGTACCCCCTTCCTACCCCCATACTGTCACTTGATTTGTGTTGTTGCCTTCTTCACGGCCGGGATATGATGATGACATCAGGTTTGCCAGCATTGGGGTCACAGACCACTCAGACTATAGGATACAGGGGCCTCAGTCCTGGCACAGGCGGATTTGATGATGGCTTTTGTGCCATTTGTAGAGTCTGCGCCACAGATGCCCCTGTCTCAGGCTATTAGTGGGGGCTCCTGTGCCCCGTGGTCTCCTCATTTGTCCAAAATGGCTGTTCTGAAGAACCTGTAAGAACCAGATGGGCCACACCCCTGAGCTGGTCTCTGTAGCCATAATGTCGGCCATATTGGTTGTCACCCAGCTTTTCCTGGAACAGATCCCGATAATGTCTCAGAAGGGGAGAAGGGATTTGGGGGGTTAAATATGTTTTCATAAATCTCGCTGGCGAATGTTCGGCGCCGCAATTACAATTTTTTTTACTCGTTTTAATGGAAAATTCTGTCACTCAACATTAGAAAATAAATTAATTTTTCCACCAACTTTGACGACTTCATCAGATGGAAATAAATTCTTCAGACTTGGGATTTTTGGTGAATCTGCAAGTGAAATGTTCATTCCTGAAGCTGCCGCTGATACGAACGCCTTGTGGGGTTGATCTCGCTCTCGAGTGGCGGCGCCGCCATCATTAATGCAGGGGTCAGTAGAGGTCACATGATTGTCTGTGAGATGAATGATCAAAAGGTCAACTTTAACTGCAATTATAATCCTATACACCAATCGCATCACAAGCAGCAATCAAAATTGATATTATCCACTCAAATTAATTTCTATACTCCAGTCACATCCAGGGCTGCATGCATCATTCTCAGACCTCGGCTACATCTATATTTCTATACTCCAGTCACATCCAGGGCTGATTGTCTTACTTCGGCTAGGTCTATATTTTATACTTTGGTCACATCCAGAGATACATGCACAATTTTGATATTCTAGTTACATCCAGAGCTGCATTCACAATTCTTATACATTCCCAATTTTACTTCTCCAGTCACAATCAGAGCTGCTTTCGCCATTTATGTTCTAGTCACATACAAATCTTACAATACAATCATCCTAATACAACATTCTGAATTCATATACTCTAGTCACACCCAGGGCTGCATTCACAATCATTATCTTCTTAGGTACGTTAGCACTTTTACACTCTAGTCACATCCAGAGCAATACTGACAGTGATACCCTGAGATGCATGCACAATGTTCACATCCAGAGCTGTAGTCACATTGTCACATCTAAGGATCTAGAGCTGTGGTTATCATTTCTATGCTCTAGTCACATCAAAAGCAGCAGTCAAATTCTATATACTCTAGTCACATTCAGAGCTCTAGTCACAGCACCTGTGCTTCGGTTACATTCAAGGATAAATACACAACTCTGGTACTCCAGTCACAGTTAAAGCTGCATTCTCCCACTCTCTAATGATGCATTTTTCGGCACTGCTGATAGGTGGCGCTAGTCTGTGGACACGGCGCAGGGTCTGGTATGACCTGAACCGTATAGGGAAAGGGCTCTGGACTTGCTGGCTGGGTTTAGGAGTTGTTTGTAAATATTTTGTAAAAGGTGACGAATGAATGAAAGGCAGAGGAGGGGTTGTTTTAAGGGTCTATTTAAGAAAGGGGCACGTAGGTGGGTGCTAACCTTCTGCTTAGCCTAGGCTGGTGAGAGGAACAGGACCTGCTTATGGCGGACACTCTGGAGAAACTGATCCTGGATCGTGTGGCTAGTCGGGGCAATGGCTGGCTCCTGGATATGCTCCAAAGAAGCGGTGGCCCTGTGGATGTAGCTGCTCCCTCTCGGGTGGATGGCAGGCCGCAGCGGGTATCTCGCCCGCCGTCTCGCCTAAGCCCCAGCCCGCCGGCGCGCGGGGGGGCTCGTGGTCCCTGCCTGGGTGGTTCGGCGGTTCGTGGTAGGCCCCCTGTTAAGTATAGTGCCGGCGTGCCAGGTGAGCGACGGGGTCGGGGTGTACAGCGTGGTGCCGGCTCCGGCGCTGCGGGGGGAGGGGCAGCGGCCTTACCTGTTCTCCCGCATGTTTCCAAGATGGCGTCCACCTCGGGCCGGCGCGCGGCCCCTGGTGCTTCAGTTCCCGGGTCGGAAGCGGTGGGCGGGGCTTCTCCCCTCTTGTTTGATGACGTGCCCGTCGCGTCCCCCTTGCCGCCGGCTCTCTCTGCTGTGGGAGCCGGCGAAGAAGTCCCGACGTCGGCTCCAGCCCCGCCCCTAGTTACGGGGGCGGGGCTTCCCGTCACTACGGCCGGCAGCGCGGACGGAGCTGCGCTTGCCGGCGTTCTCCCTGCAGCTGCTGCTCCAGCATCGTGTCCCCCAGGTGAGCAGCAGGCTGTGTGCCCGGGTAGCATGGCGGTTATTGGGGCTGGCTTTAATATGCCCGCCCCTGAAGTGGGCGTTCCCTTGGGCGGAGCTGACCCCGCCCCGGTCCCGCCCCTTTCTTTGCCATTTGTGGGGGGGGGGGGTTTCGGGGGTCCGCCATTCATTTTCCTTCGGCGTTTCCAGCTGATCTGGCAAGCAAAGCCATAGTTGTGGGTGGCCCAGGGGGGGTTTCGGGTGGCTGCGACGGGTCCCGTGGGCGGCGGTGGGGGCGGGAACGGGCTAACAGGGGTCCTTCCGTGCCGTCCACCGGGAGGCGCTCTTCCACTTTTATAACCTCTCCTTCTTCTTCATCAGAGGATGGGCGCTACCGCCGCCATAGCGGGCGTCATCGGGAGGTGTCCAGAAGTTCGCGTGATCGCAGGAGCCGCGACAGCCGAAGAAGCCGGAGACGTACCCCGCGCAGCCGTTCGTCTTCGCGGTCAAGACACCACAGGATTCAGAGGGACCGGAGACTGTCTGGCGGGTCGCTTGCCCCTTCATCCATTGGCCGTAGTCGTCGCGGAACCTCGCCACCCGTCTCGGAGCGGAGGGCCCCTTCGACGTCTTTGGCTCCTCGTCCGGAGGCGCTGCCTCCGCCTGCAGCCGCTGCCGCGGCCGAACCCCTTCAGGTCCCCGCTGGGACGAAAGTTGGTGAGTACGCCTGCCTTCCGGCGTGGGCACCTCTCCACACATCTTCACACTCAAGTCCAGGGGAGTTTACTTCCGTTCTTAGAAAATTGCTCGAGGTAGCTGAAGGAAACCCAGGATTCTTCAAGGTCCACAGCCTCGCCCGGGGGGGGCGACGCCCTCGCCGGCCGGGGACCTTGCCGCTAGCTGTTTATTTAGGGATTCCATGTACTGCGGGGTAGCTCCGCTGGGAACCCATGTTCCCACGGAGGTTAGGGAGAAGATTGTGCGCGGGGAGTTCATAGATATTTGGTCCCTGCTTTCAGCGGAACAGCTGACTGTGGATAAGGAGCGTTCCTTTGAGAGGGGCGCTGAGCGCAAATCGAAAGTGGCCAAGTCCTTCGGCAATTGGCTGCAGGCCTTCGCCACTTTTGCGCATATTATCTGCCAATCGTGTCCGGCTAAGGGCCCAGAGCTCTTTGTCTATATGGACACTATTTTCAATGCTTACAAGTTGCACGGGGGCTCGGCTTGGTGGAGGTACGACGAAGAATTTCGTCGCCGCCTGGCTCTTGACCCCTCCGTCGGTTGGGCCACTAAGGCCGCCGACGTATGGATACAGTTGATTTTGGCTCAGCGCCCTTCTCTTCCTCGCCCCTTTCAGGCCAGCGCTGCTGGGTCGGGTGGCCAACCCGGCTCAGCGGCCCAGAAGCCTAGCGGTGCCTGCTGGCTTTATAATGAGGGGCACTGCCGATTCCATGCTACGTGTCGATTTCGACACGAGTGTTCCATATGTGGGGGAACGCACTCCGCCTTGCGTTGCTTCCGCCGCAACCGGTCGGGAGGCAAGCTGGGTGCGTCCGGCACAACTGAGAACGCCGGTGAGCGGGCAGGTGCTGGGACAGTGGCTCGCACTGTACCCCAGGAGGCAGGAGGCAAGCCTTCTGCTTGATGGCTTCCTTTACGGTTTCTACATCCCCCACGAGCCCTCCTCTGTTTTGGTCCTCTCTCAGAATCTGAAGTCGGTAAGGGAGAATGAGGATATGGCTTGGGAGAAGGTACTTAAGGAGGTGGTGTTGGGTCGCATGGCTGGCCCATTTTCAGAGCCCCCGTTGTCAAATTTGCGGGGTTTCCCCCTTGGGTCTTGTGCCCAAGAAGGAGGCCGGCAAATTCCGGCTCATCCACCACCTTTCTTACCCTCCCGGGTCATCCGTCAATGATGGTATTTCAAAGGAGGATGCGGCTGTGTCGTACACCTCCTTTGATCGTGCCGTCCTCCTAGTCCGTAGCGCGGGTCCAGGTGCACTGTTAGCTAAATCTGATATAGAGTCTGCTTTTCGCTTGTTGCCTGTGCATCCGGATTGTTTTCATCTTCTGGGTTGTATGGTAAAGGAGCAGTATTTTGTTGACATGTGCCTGCCCATGGGATGCTCCATCTCTTGTTATTATTTCGAGCTCTTCAGCTCCTTTCTGGAGTGGCGTTTGCGATTTGAGACGGGCATCCCATCGGCACTGCACTATTTGGATGACTTTCTTTTTGTCGGTCCTAGTGGTACCCACGTTTGTGCATACCTGCTCTTTACCTTCCAATCGCTGATGAAACAGCTGGGGGTTCCCCTCTCCCAGGAGAAGACAGAGGGCCCGACGACTCGTCTGTCTTTCTTGGGTATCGAAATTGACTCTATTGATATGGTTTTTAGGCTCCCTCCTGAGAAGCTTAGTCATTTGGTTTCCCTGGTTGATGAGTTTGTCGCGGCCAAAAAGGTTACACTTCATCAGATGCAGAGCCTCTTGGGTTTGTTGAATTTCGCTTGCAGGGTGTTGCCAATGGGCCGCGCCTTCTGTCGCCGGTTATCGCTGGCGACAAAGGGTGTTCAGAAGGCTCATCATTTCATACGCGTCACTCACTCCCTTAAGGAGGATTTGCGTGTATGGAAGGTTTTCCTATCTAGTTTTAATGGCAGGGCCGTCTGTCAACAGGAAGAGGTCTGCAATGCTGAGTTGTCACTGTTCACTGACGCGGCCGGGGGTGATGGGTTCGCAGCCATTTTTGCCGATGACTGGGTCAGGGGATCTTGGCCGAGGCATTGGTTTGATTCCGGTTTAGTCAGAAATATGGCCCTCTTGGAGCTATTCCCGATCGTGGCTGCGATCGAGCTATGGGGTAATAGGATGGCTAACAGTAGGATCTGTTTCTGGTGTGACAACATCGCGGTAGTGCAGGTTATTAACAGTCAATCTTCTTCCTCTCCTCCGGTTCTGGCGTTGCTGAGACGCTTAGTTCTGATGTGCTTAGTCCATAACATTTGGTTTCGGGCGCGCCATGTACCTGGGGTGGAGAACAAGATTGCTGATGCTCTTTCTCGCTCAAATTTTCAGGTGTTCCACTCCCTTCATCCGTCCGCGCACCCGGTGGGCTGGAGCTGCCCGGATATATTGTGGAGCCTGGCCGAGAGCAATTGTTAGAATTGATTCGGGCGTCAGTGTCTGCTGCTACGTGGAAGAGTCATTCTGCTGCATGGGTCCTCTGGTTGTCTTCGTCGGGCGGTTTGGTACCCGCAGACAAAGACGAATTATTAGCTGTTTCCTTAGATTTTCTGGCGGCTATGCGCATGGTAGTCAAACGGTTAGCCGGGGTGGCTTTCATGCTGAAGTTATTCGGGAGGGTGGACATAACAAAACATTTTGCCGTCAGTCAGGTTCTGAAAGGTTGGAAGAAGGAGAAGGGTGGGGGTGATCGTAGACGTCCAGTTTCAGTTAGTCTGTTGGGGCGCTTATTGGGGGTTTTGGTTATCGTTTGTGGGGATGATTATGAGGTGTTACTCTTCAGGGCCGCTTTTTCCTTAGCTTTCTTTGCGGCCCTGCGCATCGGGGAACTTGTTAGTCCAAGCAAATCTAAGCCGGGGGGTTTGTCGGCGGGCGACGTAGTTGTCTCCGATTCTGATGTTAAACTGTGTGTGCGTCGATCCAAAACCGATTGTTATGGTAGGGGTTTTTGGATTACGGTTGGTAGATCCGGTACTTCGCCTTGCCCTGTTGTCCTTTTGCAGGAGTATGTGGCCAGGCGCCCGCAGGCTCCGGCCTTTTTGGTGCACGAGGCGGGTTCCCCCCTTACCCGTTTCCAGTTTTCTTCTGTTTTCAAAGCCTGTTTAGTGGAGTTGGGTCTGGAGCCTCGGGATTTCGGGACCCATTCTTTTCGGATTGGTGCAGCTACCACCGCAGATGCTTGCGGTCTGGGTGAGGAAGCTGTGAAACGTCTGGGTCGTTGGAAGTCCGACTGCTACAGATCCTACATAAGGCCAGACCTGATGACTCCCTGATGTCCGGCGTCCGTTGGGCATTTTGGGTATGCTGATTCGGCCTTGATTAACTGATTTGTTGCTCTTCACCGTTTGTATCTCACGTTTGGTTTTTTCTGTCTTTCCAGATATCCGTCCTACGGTCTGGTTGATTGGTCACTCTTACCTATACTGGGCCGAACAGAGAGCTGGGACTCGTCCTGGTGGCGTTACCTTTGGTTTCCCCGATGTTGATTTTTTCTGGCGTGGTTTCCGAGGACTTCGCTGGCGTCAGGTACTTCCGGAGATTGTTTCGGCTAGCAGGTCTACTAGTGGTCCAGCGGTGGTGTTGATTCATGCCGGAGGTAATGACATTGGTCAGGTTAAGCTGGCGGAACTCATTACAATGATCAAACAGGACTTGAGACGAGTCTATGACTTCTTTGATTCCGTAGTCTTAGTGTGGTCTGAGGTTGTTCCCCGTAAAGCGTGGAGGGGTGCTAGGGACCTTGCCGCCCTGGAGCGAGCCAGGAAGGTCCTTAATATACGAGTGTCGAAATTTGTGCGCTCCATTGGAGGGCTGTCAATACGGCATTTGGATCTTGAGGGTGATAATGGTGGTCTTTTGCAGCGTGATGGGGTACACTTGAATCTTATTGGTAACGATATATTCTTGTGGGGCCTGCGTGATGGTGTTGAGAGGGCATTAGTGCTTTTGCGTGGGGGGGCCAGCAGCCAGGTGTAGGGGGTACACTGTCTGCTGGGTGGCGGGTTACCATGCCCAGGAAGCTGACAGAAAGTACTACATGTCTGCTGATAGAGCAGGGCATTCAGGTTAAAGTGATCCGGATTTGAAGATTGGGCATGGTTGGTCTAATTTTGGCTTATTTTGATTTACAATGTTTACTAAATAAATAAAGCTGTGGCCTTCCCACATATACCACGTACTTGATGGTTTTGAGTGTGTTTCTTTAAAAGGGTTAATATTCTAGTCACCTAATTTCTACAGGGTATATATATATACATGCGTCCAGCAAGTCTGTGTAATCCATTAAGTGTGACAGCGCCCCTAGTGGTGATCACTTTTACCATTGGCCTCCTCTATGACACAATAGATCTCTGCTAGTTGCGAAGCCCCAGCGCAAATGGCGACTAATGGCGGGTTTGGCGAGCAGAGGGAATCGAGGCCGCGAGATGACGGAGAGCGACATTACCCAGGCAGGAATAATGTGGCGAATAATTAATGTGTCTGTAACTGAATCTTTCGCCACTTCTGATGAAATGAATATTTAAATTGCGCAATTATTCATTTTAATTGACTTTCCTGCTGACTAAAGTAGTTTCACTTTCATTATTAATACCGCACGGCGGGCGAAAAAAATGGCGCTGACAAAATTAGTCATTCATTAGTCAGCGGAAGGAAGAGAATATGGATGAGGAGGCCGAGACTGAGCCGTGATGGATCCCTCAATGGGCGGCAGCCATGGCATCCATGGGGTTAATAATAGACATGTGGGGGTCATACTGTGGGGCACCCGGGACAGCGAACCACGTAGGGACTTGTACAACACCTATACGATTATTCCAGCAGGTGGATGACGCTATTTTATTCCCCCATCCTGTCCAGACCTGATTCAGCCTCCAGGGGGCGCCGCACGCGACATGCGAACACTAAACAACATCCTGTATCATGTATGTATGTATCATGTGGGGGCTGTAAGAGGGGGCAATGTAGTGGGTGGGGGCTATAAGAGAGGCAATGTAGTGGGTGGGGGAATAAGAGGGGGCAATGTTCCATGTGGGGACTATAAGAGGGGGCAATGTACCATGTGAATGCTTTAAGAGGGGGCAATGTACCATGTGGGGCTATAAGAGGGCGATGTACCATGTGGGGGATATAAGAGGGGGCAAAGTACTGGGTGTGGGCCAAGAAAGAGGGTGTTATATTGTGTGGGGACAAGTTAAGGGGCATTATTCTGTTTAGGGACTAATAATGGGGGGGGGGGGGGGGTTGACACACAAATAGATGGGCCTGTCAGAATTAAACATTTTCATTGGGGCCCCCAGATATAATTTTGCTTGGGGCCCCTGAAATGAAACTCTGCCCCTGAGCAGCACGTCATAGGATCCTGCAGGTAACAATCTACAATTCCCTGAGTCCTCCGTGTGAACATCCCCAGAAGTGTCTAATTGAGACGGACACTTTGTATCCATCATCGAAAGTGAGATCTATGGGCCTGGATACTTCCCTGTGATCTAATGACCCCGATTGCCCCTCGCCGTCCCCACAGACATCACTAATAAAGGAGGACTCTGCAGAAGTGTCACAAAGCTGAGCTACAATGGAGACGCATCGATTTCTGTCCTGGTGACTCTCGATGATGAATCCCATTACGGCAGACATAACAGTCAGAGAATCGGGGGAGCGTATCAATTACCTCAAACTATCGCCCTCCACTAATGGCCACAGAGGGCGCCGCAGAGGACGCGGTCTGATATTACAGGTTGTATCAGGAATTTATTTGTAGCAAAAATTTGCTGGCGATCGGCTCTGTGAAGTAACACACTCCGGGGGGAGCGGAACATATGGCCTTGGACCTAGGCTACAATGGGGGATGTAAGGGGTGGTTAATATAAACCTCCTGAACCACTGATCTGCGCCCCTCTACGTGTCTGAACTGCGCTCTATTACTGTGCCTCAGCTGTTGCTGTTCAGTATCTGGGGAATGTGATACAATGTGTAATTCTACTGCTCTGGCCATGAGTGCCGAATCTGGAGTGTAGGCCACATGGGCTCCATTAAAGGGCTTGTTCCCTGAAAGACACTATGCCCATATCTACGGGATAGGGAATCGGTAACAGTAACAGATAGGTGGAAGGCCAACTACTGGCATCCAAAAATCCTGAAATCAGAGGCCCTAAATCACTCAGCTTACATGGAGCAAAGGACATGCATGTTATGTCTGTAACCACTGAGACTTGTGCCAATCTGTGCCTGTAACCACCAAGCCTTGTGCCATTTGTGTCTGTAACCACTAAGCCTTGTGCCCATCTGTGCTTGTAACCACCAAGCATTGTGCCCATTTGTGCCTGTAACTACCAAGTCTTGTGCCCATCCGTGTCTGTAACCACCAAGCCATGTGCCCATTTGTGTCTGTAACCGCTGAGCCTTATGCCCATCTGTGTCTGTAATTGCTGAGCCTTGTTCCCATCTGTGTCTGTAATTGCTGAGCCTTGTGCTCATCTGTGTCTGTAATTGCTGAGCCTTGTGCTCATCTGTATCTGTAACCGCTGAGCCTTATGCTCATCTGTGTCTGTAATTGCTGAGCCTTGTGCCCATCTGTGTCTGTAATTGCTGAGCCTTATGCTCATCTGTGTCTGTAGTTGCTGAGCCTTGTGCCCATCTGTGCCTGTAACCCCTGAGCCTTGTGCCCATCTGTGTCTGTAATTGCTGAGCCTTGTGCCCATCTGTGTCTGTAATTGCTGAGCCTTGTGCTCATCTGTGTCTGTAATTGCTGAGCCTTGTGCCCATCTGTGCCTGTAACCCCTGAGCCTTGTGCCTATCTGTGCCTGTAACCCCTGAGCCTTGTGCTCATCTGTGTCTGTAATTGCTGAGCCTTGTGCCCATTTGTGTTTTAACTCCTGAGCCTTGTGCTCATCTGTGTCTGTAACCCCTGAGCCTTGTGCTCATCTGTGTCTGTAACCCCTGAGCCTTGTGCCCATCTGTGTCTGTAATTGCTGAGCCTTGTGCCCATCTGTGTCTGTAATTGCTGAGCCTTATGCTCATCTGTGTCTGTAATTGCTGAGCCTTGTGCCTATCTGTGCCTGTAACCCCTGAGCCTTGTGCTCATCTGTGTCTGTAATTGCTGAGCCTTGTGCCCATTTGTGTTTTAGCTCCTGAGCCTTGTGCTCATCTGTGTCTGTAATTGCTGAGCCTTGTGCTCATCTGTATCTGTAACCGCTGAGCCTTATGCTCATCTGTGTCTGTAATTGCTGAGCCTTGTGCCCATCTGTGTCTGTAATTGCTGAGCCTTATGCTCATCTGTGTCTGTAGTTGCTGAGCCTTGTGCCCATCTGTGCCTGTAACCCCTGAGCCTTGTGCCCATCTGTGTCTGTAATTGCTGAGCCTTGTGCCCATCTGTGTCTGTAATTGCTGAGCCTTGTGCTCATCTGTGTCTGTAATTGCTGAGCCTTGTGCCCATCTGTGCCTGTAACCCCTGAGCCTTGTGCCTATCTGTGCCTGTAACCCCTGAGCCTTGTGCTCATCTGTGTCTGTAATTGCTGAGCCTTGTGCCCATTTGTGTTTTAACTCCTGAGCCTTGTGCTCATCTGTGTCTGTAACCCCTGAGCCTTGTGCTCATCTGTGTCTGTAACCCCTGAGCCTTGTGCCCATCTGTGTCTGTAATTGCTGAGCCTTGTGCCCATCTGTGTCTGTAATTGCTGAGCCTTATGCTCATCTGTGTCTGTAATTGCTGAGCCTTGTGCCTATCTGTGCCTGTAACCCCTGAGCCTTGTGCTCATCTGTGTCTGTAATTGCTGAGCCTTGTGCCCATTTGTGTTTTAGCTCCTGAGCCTTGTGCTCATCTGTGTCTGTAACCACTGAGCCTTGTGCTCATCTGTGTCTGTAATTGCTGAGCCTTGTGCTCATCTGTATCTGTAACCGCTGAGCCTTATGCTCATCTGTGTCTGTAATTGCTGAGCCTTGTGCCCATCTGTGTCTGTAATTGCTGAGCCTTATGCTCATCTGTGTCTGTAATTGCTGAGCCTTATGCTCATCTGTGTCTGTAATTGCTGAGCCTTGTGCCCATCTGTGCCTGTAACCCCTGAGCCTTGTGCCTATCTGTGCCTGTAACCCCTGAGCCTTGTGCTCATCTGTGTCTGTAACCCCTGAGCCTTGTGCCCATCTGTGTCTGTAATTGCTGAGCCTTGTGCCCATCTGTGTCTGTAATTGCTGAGCCTTATGCTCATCTGTGTCTGTAATTGCTGAGCCTTGTGCTTATCTGTGCCTGTAACCCCTGAGCCTTGTGCTCATCTGTGTCTGTAATTGCTGAGCCTTGTGCCCATTTGTGTTTTAACTCCTGAGCCTTGTGCTCATCTGTGTCTGTAACCACTGAGCCTTGTGCTCATCTGTGTCTGTAATTGCTGAGCCTTGTGCTCATCTGTATCTGTAACCACTGAGCCTTATGCTCATCTGTGTCTGTAATTGCTGAGCCTTGTGCCCATCTGTGTCTGTAATTGCTGAGCCTTATGCTCATCTGTGTCTGTAATTGCTGAGCCTTATGCTCATCTGTGTCTGTAATTGCTGAGCCTTGTGCCCATATGTGCCTGTAACCCCTGAGCCTTGTGCCTATCTGTGCCTGTAACCCCTGAGCCTTGTGCTCATCTGTGTCTGTAATTGCTGAGCCTTGTGCCCATTTGTGTTTTAACTCCTGAGCCTTGTGCTCATCTGTGTCTGTAACCACTGAGCCTTGTGCTCATCTGTGTCTGTAATTGCTGAGCCTTGTGCCCATCTGTGTCTGTAATTGCAGAGCCTTGTGCTCATCTGTGTCTGAAATTGCTGAGCCTTGTGCTCATCTGTGTCTGTAATTGCTGAGCCTTGTGCTCATCTGTGTCTGTAACCGCTGAGCCTTGTGCTCATCTGTGTCTGTAATTGCTGAGCCTTGTGCTCATCTGTGTCTGTAACCGCTGAACCTTGTGCCCAACTGTGTCTGTAATTGCTGAGCCTTGTGCCCATCTGTGTCTGTAACCGCTGAGCCTTGTGCCCATCTGTGTCTGTAACCCCTGAGCCTTGTGCTCATCTGTGTCTGTATCTGCTGAGCCTTGTGCCCATCTGTGTCTGTAATTGCTGAGCCTTGTGCCCATCTGTGTCTGTAACCACTGAGCCTTGTGCCCATCTGTGTCTGTAATTGCTGAGCCTTGTGCCCATCTGTGTTTGTAGCCCCTGAGCCCAGCCCCTTGTACTGGGAGCACCAAGCACAGCGCCCCTTGCTGGTATACAGTTAGATTCAAGGCTCAGGGCCACACCACCCGTCCCCCATCTCTGTATATTCACCCATCCCCCTTCTCCTCTTTAGGCAGTGGATTTATGGCCTTCCTTCTCCTCCATCCTCCATTACGTGGCCATTCTCAGACACATTATTGTGTTTTCTTTCCAATTACAAGCCATTTGGCGCGGAGTGTAACGCGTCTCCCTATTAGACTGAGGTCACCGCCATTACAACCACAAATCTTTGCTTGGTCCTTCTGTGACTGTTGCGGCACTAAAAACACTTTTCAGCGAGGCGCTGGAGGTTCGGGGGGCCGAGGATCGGGTCACTCGGAGGCCTGCAGTAACGTCCGCTCCCCAGTAGGGTCGTAAATAAAACATTATCAATTTCCCAATTAAGATAATGGCACATTATGGGCTACAACCAGCTTAGTGTGGGGTGTGAAGACTATTGCAACGGGGGTGCCGGCAGTGAATCTCTACACAGAGCTCCCTCACGAATCAGCCTCATTTCATTGCCCATTAACCCTCTAACTGCCAGCTGTAATACTGGGGAGCTGGCGAAGAGTACAACACTGGAGCAATCCTAGAATCCACTTTATTGCCGCCATTATTCTCCGGTTACGGCTTTCTAGGCTGCAGATTATGGTGATGGTCGGTTTCCGTTTATTGGATCAGGGCAGAGGATTTTCCCCAATGAAGAGGAGTCAGAGGCGAGGAAAACATAATGGCAATTACTAAATATAGCGCAAGGATATACAACATTCTTTATATGTAAATTGTGGTGTATTTTCATTTTATAGTAGACCTGCCCCCTAGGGCAATAGGCAGCAGCTCCCCCTAGTGGTGGAAGTATATAGTCTATAGGACACTGTCTTCACAGTGCTGTAGTACAGAGGGTGCAATGTGTACATATAGGAGATTATGGCTGTACCACCTGTCAGTCTATATGTCCTTCACTCTGACTGAGATCCCCTCCGGGATATACCTCGATGACTGATGTCCTCTCCGCTCCGTTCACCTCTTCTCTGGACTTTGCCAAGATGGAAAATAAAGATTGTTTGTCCATAAAACCTGAAGACATAAAAGGCAGAAAATGACTCAACTCAGGCAAAAGTCTCCAAACAAAATCTATTAAAACAAGAGCAGGTACATGATGGATGAGAGCGGCCGGGGCAGGAGGGGGCGGAGGGGAAGGCGACTCTGGGCTCGGCTGACATTAGACTACCAGAACTGAGGACCATCTATAATGTCACTTCTATCATCAGTAGATAAACCTCCGAGCCTGCACCTGAGCGGCATCTACACGGAAGGATCCTATATCCTGGACTCCAAGCCTGAGCGGCATCTACATGGAAGGGTCCTACATCCTGGACTCCAAGCCTGAGCGGCATCTACATGGAAGGTCCTATATCCTGGACTCCAAGCCTGAGTGGCATCTACATGGAAGGGTCCTACATCCTGGACTCCAAGGCTGAACAGCATCTACATAGAAGAGTCCTACATCCTAAACTCTGACCCTGAGCGGCATCTACACGGAAAGGGCCTACATCCTGGACTCTAAACTTGCGCCTAAGTGGCGACTACATGGAAGGGTCCTATATCTTGGAATCTGAACCTGTGCCTAAGTGGCATCTACAAGGAAGTGTCCTACGTCCTGGACTCGGAGCCCTTGAGGCGTCTACACAGAAAGGTTCTACATCCTGGACTCCAAGCCTGTGCCTGAGCGTCGTCTACACAAAATTGTCCTACATCCTGGTCTATGATACCTGACCCTGAGTAGCACTACATGAAAGCGTCCTACGTCCTGGACTCCATGCCTGAGCGAAGTCTACATGGAAGCGTCCTCCGTCCTGGTCTACGAGCCTGCACCAAAGCGCCATCTACATGGAAGAGTCCTACAGCCTGGTCTATGAGCCTATGTCTGAGCGGCGTTTACACAGAAGGGTCCTACATTCTAGACTGCGGGTCAACAAGGTCACTCAACCCTCTGCCATATCATATGTAGACACAAGGTCTTAGGATAACCTTAAGAAAACTGAATGATATTATTTCTTTGGGACTGTAATGAGAATAATAAAGCTAGGGGCTTCCTTCAGTAGTCACACGACCACTTGGGGGTGTCGGGTGAGGGATTGGACTACATCGTAATGAGAGCGGCAGGAGATCAGTGTCCAACTTATACCAGACCTAAGATGACCCAATTTGTAAAACTCAAACCAGGTATGTCGTAGAGTAGTGGGTAGTGAGCTGTAGTGAGTGAGTTAGTGCATGACAGTGGTGTAAAAGAGAGGAACCAAGTGATATTAGGCAATTCACAGGAACAATGAAGCCTTGCTTGGATATACACTATGTAACTGGCGCTGTGGTCAGGGCACTGCACCGGCTGTACCATAGGGGTCAACGTGATGATGGCGAGCTGGACAAGACACCACAACTGGAGGTAAGTAGGTGACACTATACAACTCCAATGGCTCGTGAAGAGCGGAGAACCGGGTCAATTTATTTTCTTCTCTCCTCATTTTGGATAGTGTTGCCCATTGGACTCCACAACCACCCACACAGATGTGGAGGGCATTGTGCAGCATGGTGGTCAGTGGTTATAGTGCAGCAGACTACGGCCCCTCCAGACAGAGCCCTGACTATGTGAATACAATTGAATCTACAGTTCATTCTCCTAATAATAGTAATTCCCAGAATGCTCCTCTGCTCGGGGTAATACGACCGGTGTCCATGTCTTATCTTATACCACCACACACCTGGCAGCTCAGTGCAATACATGACACAGAATAGGAATATTAGGAGAGCGGTAATAATCCCAGTGTACTGAGCCGTGGTGGACAAATCCGCCGCTGTATATCTGCCGCGTCCTCGTCCTTCCTGCAGGAATAATTACATGGTAAGTGATTTTTACTAACACGCTCTCCGCTAATTATTCTGACTAATTTAATCTTTGGAGCATTGGCGGCCATTAACCTGTCGAGGAATGTGGATTATAACATGGATTTTATGGAGCGTATCCGAGAAGACGCCGAGGTCACATGATGTTTTCATCACCAGTAAAATTTTGCATGTATGAAATTGAAGAAACCGAAGCCTCTCGGGCTTGGACGACCACTGGCCTGGAAACATGTTCTGTGCCCCGGAGATAGGTCTTACAGAATCTGCCAACACCCCACCAGTGTAGAGGCCGCTATCACTCCATGGGCCAATAAGGCCACCAGACGATTCAAACTCCACTGGACGACCACTGGCCTGGAAACATGTTCTGTGCCCCGGAGATAGGTCTTACAGAACCTGCCAACACCCCACCAGTATGGAGGCCACTATCACTCCATGGGCCAATAAGGCCACCAGACGATTCAGACTCCACTGGACGACCACTGGCCTGGAAACATGTTCTGTGCCCCGGAGATAGGTCTTACAGAACCTGCCAACACCCCACCACTATGGAGGCCACTATCACTCCATGGGCCAATAAGGCCACCAGACGATTCAGACTCCACTGGACAACCAATGGCCTGGAAACATGTTCTGTGCCTCGGAGATAGGTCTTACAGAATCTGCCAACACCTCACCAGTGTGGAGGCCGCTATCACTCCATGAACCAATAAGGCCACCAGACGATTCAGATTCCACTGGACAACCACTGGCCTGGAAACATGTTCTGTGCCCTGGAGATAGGTCTTACAGAATCTGCCAACACCCCACCAATGTGGAGGCCGCTATCACTCCATGGGCCAATAAGGCCATCAGACGATTCAGACGCCACTGGACAACCACTGGCCTGGAAACATGTTCTGTGCCCCGGAGATAGGTCTTACAGGAGCTACAGCATCTGTACCCGCCAACACCCCACCAGTATGGAGGCCGCTATCACACCATGGGCCAATAAGGCCACCAGACTCCATGTTTACACATTGCCAATTCAACACGTCAAGGCCCCATGTTGGGGAAATGCCAATGTCAGGAGCGAAAGTCAGGAGAGACTTGAGCAAAAGGTAGAAGCTTAAGAAACTTCCCATACGTCCCATTCCTTTTTTAGCCATTCTTGGCTTTAGCTCAAAAAAACACAACAAAAAAAGCTGCGTTTTCGCAACGCGGGGCCTCCGCCTATGGCTGGAATCACACATGCCGTTTCAGGTGCAATTCTTTGAGCTGTAACCAGAGATAAATCCAAAATAAGTAGAATGAGAAGACGGAAATGGTTTTTTTTTCCTTCTTGGGTCAACTTCTACCATTGTTTACCTCCATGTGTGACTCCAGGGGTCATCCTCCGGCGATGTGGCGAGGACATGGATGGCTGGAGGCGTCGATTACCACGAGAGGCCATTGGTATTCAGTAAACATTAGATGGGTAAATGTTATGTAGGGAGTGTTTCCACAGTTACCTATTCTCTGGTAGGAGATGAAAGATCTGCTGATAATGACGGATTCTTCTTCCCGGGGTAATGCTACTTTCGAGTCTCGACCTGATTTACCAGTGAGCTGTTCCTCAAAGGGACCAGTCTTCTTATTTAGTGTATACATCTTCTATACAGACTAATGTGTCCCCGTAGCCCGCCTGGTCTGATCCTGTAGTCACGGCTTTACCCACACAACAGGTTGTCAGATCCCGAAGTCATCTTGTGATCCACATTTCCCAGCTTTGAGATGGGATTAACAGGATGTGACTTATGATTGAGCCCATCTTTACTGAGTGTTCTTCTATAAATCTTGTGACGTCTTTTCTGATTATAAACATCTTATTTCATTTTCTTCTCCATCTGGTCCAGACCTCCATGACCGTTTCCATACCTCCCAACTTTTGAAGAACTGAAAGAGGGCCAAATTTAGCCCCACCCACTTTTATGTTGACTCCGCCCATTCTCATTCATTTTTCATGTGCCCCCACACAGTATAATCCTCCTACAGTCACCCGTAAATTATATGTCCCCCCTCTATCTCTCCCCTAGTTTCATATACACCCTTCATCTGCCCCCAGTTTCATGTCCCCCCTCCATCTCTGCCCCCAGTTTCATGTCCCCCATCTCTTCCCCAGATTCATGTCCCTCCCATCTCTGCCCCCAGATTCATGTCCCCCCATCTCTGCCCCCAGATTCATGTCCCCTCCATCTCTGCCCCCAGATTAATACCCCCCATCACTGCCCCCAGATTCATTTTCCCCCATCTCTGCCCCCCAGATTCATGTTCTCCCATCTCTGCCCCAGAATCATGTCCCCCCATCTCTGCCCCCAGTGTCATGCCGTCCTCTCCTTCATCTGCCCCCAGTTTCATGTTCCACCTCAATGTCTACATACAAAAACCACTTATGCTTACCTTTTCATCACTCCCCCGCCGCTCTCTCCGCAGTCTCGCTAACACAGTTGTAGGTGCGATGTGACGTCTAGCCGGAGTGCAGCGGCAAAGCAAGGAGCTCAGCTGTGACAGCTGTGACAGCTCCTTGCTTTAGTCGCGTATGTATTCTACTCAGATTTGCGTCCTCCAGGTGCAGATCTGAGTTGAAATCGGGACATACCTCCCTCCAACTGGGACCGCGGGACACGTCACCAAAATCGTGACTGTCCCACGAAAATCGGGATGGTTGGGAGGTATGTGTTTCTCCTGATGTCTTCTCCCGATGAGGTTGTTGCTGAGATGTCTTGGTTCCTTTGCTTTTGAAGTCATTTTTAGTTTCTATAGTGAAAGATTCCAGACAACACCCCATAATTAAAGCAGTTACCCGCGGGCCCCACAAACACTATTATTATTCTCGGGGTATGATCAGAGGCCCAGGGGAGGTAAGAGAACATAAAAAACATTGTTACTCACTTCTCTGCGCTCCAGGCAAGCTTCGGGCCTACTTGAGTGCCCAGGTTATGTGACGTGCCATATGTCCTTGAAGATGACCGATATCTACGAGGATTGCATCGGAGCCATGATGACTCCAGAATAAATTCTTTCATAACTATAGAATGCAGATCCCTAAATTCAGGCCCTATTATTCACTTGTGTCTCCTCTCTTCCGTCTCTTCTCCTGCAGTTGGCCAGTCTTCAGCTCTACAGCATATGCAGTTCTGGTGCTGGACAGCTCTAGAAAAACATGTGTGGAACCGTCCAGAAGCGATGCGGTCAGAATAGAATCTGGAAGCGAGGAGAGGAGAGTATTAATTAATATGAGTAATTACCTACTAGATTAATTCCTTAGGTAACGGCCCATATTACAATATTTTCCTCCATGGTGACAGCTTACAATCTGAGGCATGATGGGAGTGACATTCGGATATTAAGTGACCCCTTTCCTCTTCCTGCTCGCGTGATGTTAGTTCGGCCCTGAGCGGCGTTGCCCTTTTAGCTCTTGCATATTCTATTCTGCAGCCCGAGGACCCTATTAGGAAGTGTCTATGAATGAACTTCTAACATTGTGTTTTGTGTCTTCACTCCAGGGGGATGCCTTATATCACAGCTGAATGTAGGAAGCAGGATTAACCCTTTCCTGACGGCGCTGTGTCCTCCTGATCCCGACACAATGCCCCCGTGTTCAGCGGAGGACGTTATTATCCACCAGGAGCAAATTCGGCTCCTCCTGCTGCTTTTGCAATCTCCTGCACACAGCTGGCTCCGGCCCCTGCACGATTGTAGCTAACGGGGTAATTGGGGTCGCATCCATTTCTGAACCACTCTTGTCAGATTGCCAGCGATGGGGTGCCCACAGCAATCTATTAAGCTTTGAGTACACGGTAAAGTGCAATAAGAAATAATAAGGGTGTGAACCTGAAACCCTTCACTAGAAAATAGCTCTTCACTTGTCATAATAACACCATACACTGGTCCCGGCACACTCTTGTTTACCTGCTGCCGCCCCCAGAACACAAGACTGGTCAGTGACTACTGAAAGAGTCAATGTCAAAGCAGTGTGCAGCCTGGATCTCCTGTGTTATGTGTATATCTGATCCCACCCAACAACCCCCCAGCGTCGCTGTATCTAATAATATTGTGGGATTTTTTTCCACGTGTCCTATCTCTGTGGGGTAATCCAGTCTGGAGGTCTAAGCTGCAGTATACTTTCAGTAATCTGCTCATACTACCCAATATCATATGCTAAAAAGGTCTAGCTAAGGGGTTGATGACTGGGGACCCCCATGAACCCAACACAAGGTAAGTCCAGTCGCCCCATTCCAGAAAGGGAGTCCACCACAATGTTTCTATTCAGTCATCACTACCAGTATCACATTGTGTATGGACAAATCGTAAAGACATTGGGAATCACCCAGATGGTTATTATGGTGGGATACACAGAGACATTAGTGGTGACACTCCTCAACAATAATATTACACCAAGAAGGAAAAACCTTTATGTCCTGGCGATCCTGGGATGGACAGACATGGACCTATCGCTCTAGGATAGATCTCCATTCCAGGCCTCGTCATTATAGACTAGGATAGAGCTCCATTCCAGGACTCATCACTGAAGAGAACAGACCTCCATTCCAGGACTCCTCACTATAGAGGATAGACCTCCATTCCAGGACTCCTCACTGTAGAGGATAGACCTCCATTCCAGGACTCCTCACTGAAGAGAACAGACCTTTATTCCAGGACTCCTCACTATAGAGGATAGACCTCCATTCCAGGACTCCTCACTATAGAGGATAGACCTCCATTCCAGGACTCCTCACTGTAGAGCAGTGGTTCTTAACCGGTGTTCGATCGAACCCTAGGCACGGTTCATTTTGTGTACCATTAAAAAAAACACGGTCGTGAAGAAGGGAGTAATCCTGAAACGCGTAGCCGACATCTGATATGTTGACTCCGTAAGGTCACTATGTGACTGTTTTATTGTTTTGTAAAATAAAGTAAGAATTTTATCACGTACAAGTGGATTTGTCGAATTCCATTGGAGCTGGATTTTATATATTATTCAAGTTACGTCTGCCTAAAGATCCTAAGGTTTCCGTGCTCATGGGATTTGAATTAACAACGCTGAATGACATATGGTGAGCTGGACTGTTGCATTGTAATTAAGGGTTGTAAAGGGGGTTGGGGTCGCAGGGGGGGAAGGCTTCCTGTAAAGTGGGACAGGGTATGGGGTGGTGGAGAGGGGACTGGGGTCCTGGGGGGCCAGGTTGTGCAGGGGTACAAAGGGGGCCGACACCAGGGTCGCAGGTGGGGCGGGGGAGGGGGCCGGAGTCGCAGGAGAGGAAAGAGGGCTGGGGTTGTAGAGGAGGGTGGTGGAAAGGGAGCCCAGGGTTGCTTGGGTGGTCGGGGTTCCGGGGGGTGGTGGAAAGGGGGTCGGGGAAGAGGGGTTGGAAAAAGGACGCAATGGGGGGCCAGAGCCCGCGCTGCAGGACGAAGTCGCGGGTATTGCTAATAACTAATAAAATAAAATTGAAATAGCAAAAAATCTCCTCCCGTTTCTGTCTACAGCTCCTATGCAGAGTTAAAGGTTTCCAAGGAGACAGACTACAAACCCCGGCCTGTAGTCAGACACTGCAGTCACGTTAATCTCTCCCATACGTATTTTCTTCTACTCTCTTTGGGTTAATAAGAACAGAAGAAGATGATGAAGAAGAAGAAAGAAGTTACCATGGAAACATATGAGCCTTCATTGGAGCTGTAATTACAAGTCGATTTTTAATTCCATAAAATGGAACGCAAAGTTCCTGGGAATCTCATTTATATAAAGAGGGATGTCGGTGCCAAAAATATCACAGATATGCAAGTGAAATTCAGGCTGCTCTGAAAGAACTACCGGGGTGGACTGGTCTGGACTGATTTGAACTGGACTGGACTGGTGTGCACTAGTTTGGACTGGAAACAGTTTTCTTATTTTTCATAAATGAGCAAAAATTTCCAATTTTGTGCAAAATTTTCACGTGCATTTGGCGCCTAAATTGTATCAATTTGCCCCAATGTTTCCAATTTTGGAACAAAGCAGAAATGACTGAGAAAGGAACAGAAGACGCCGGTGAGGAGCGTGGCCGGGGATGAGCGGCTCTCACTTCTGCTCATTAACCGCGGCGCACATTGTCAGCTCTGTCATTTTATCAGCCATCGCCCGGGGCTCTGCACAAATCGCCTTTTCATTGCAGGTGTTTGTTGCAGCTTCCCGCGGTATCTGTCAGTTTCGTCTAAAAATACCCCGGGATTATGGCTCGCGTGTGCGCAATAACATTGATCTATCTCCTCGCTACTTCACAAATTGATAATTCAGCAAAGGAATTTTTGCCAGACAAGAAGTTGGAGAAAGTGCTGAGAGGAGGAAATGGGAGAATCGCTCCGGCTGTAGGTTGGGGTGGGGGGAGGTTGGGGGGGTGCGGAGTACTGGGACTTCTCCTGTCAAGAAAATTCTCGCTCACAAATCCTTCCAGCTGTCAGGGCTGAGAAGTTCTTTCAAGTGCTTTGTGGGGAGAGGAGGATGTTCCTTGCCTGGGACGATAGAGGATCATCCACCGCCGCCTCCACCGCCATCACCACCTCCACCGCCACAACCACCGCCATCACCATCGCCCTGTATGTGGAGTTACAGGCTCTCTCCAAGCTGCAGGTGGAGACGAAAACTTTCTATTTTTTTCTGTCTACTCTTTCATGAAATATTTAATGCTGGAGAAGATTTTTATTGTACCTGCTTCCTACAAATGATGTGCGGTGCGGCCTCACCTCAGGCGCTCCGGGGCTCATCGCGCCGCTGCATTGCGGGGAACTACAGATAAAGGGAGATGCTTTATGAGAGTAATATGCTCAATATCAGGATTACAGTACAGACAATAGCCGAAAAGACCAGCAGCAAAGAGTCTAATAAACTTCTCCGAGCCGCAGGAAGGACGAATACAGAGCGAGCGCGAGATAACTCAGATAGCGAGAATGTGATAATGTGCACTTGTATGATGTCACCCGAGACTCTGACAACTCCATCCAACACATCAGTCAGTGCAAGAAAGTGAGAAAAGCTCATACAGAATCATGTAAAAATACCGCTACACTGTGCAAAGACCATACATGATCCAGGACGAAACAGGCTGGGCTGGGACGGGGAGAAGCCAATGCCAAAGAAAGCCCATGTGTGATACTACTCCCCCTTAAGAATTGCACAAGGCATAACACAATGGGAGAGATTTATTAATAATACTGATTAACCCTTTCTTGTGCCAAATATTACCACAGTCCCTGTTCTGCACCTTGTTCACTGCATTGTGTGAATAAGGCTGGAGTATGGAAGGAGGCAGCCCAGGATGGGGATATCACAGCGCAACATATTTATGTAGCATTATAGTAGTTATATTCTTGTACATAGGTGTAGTATTATAGTAGTTATATTCTTGTACATAGGAGTAGTATTATAGTAGTTATATTCTTGTACATAGGAGTAGTATTATAGTAGTTATATTCTTGTACATAGGAGTAGTATTATAGTAGTTATATTCTTGTACATAGGATGTAGTATTATAGTAGTTATATTCTTGTACATAGGAGTAGTATTATAGTAGTTATATTCTTGTACATAGGTGTAGTATTATAGTAGTTATATTCTTGTACATAGGATGTAGTATTATAGTAGTTATATTCTTGTACATAGGAGTAGTATTATAGTAGTTATATTCTTGTACATAGGATGTAGTATTATAGTAGTTATATTCTTGTACATAGGAGCAGTATTATAGTAGTTATATTCTTGTACATAGGAGTAGTATTATAGTAGTTATATTCTTGTACATAGGAGCAGTATTATAGTAGTTATATTCTTGTACATAGGGGCAGTATTATAGTAGTTATATTCTTGTACATAGGAGTAGTATTATAGTAGTTATATTCTTGTACATAGGAGTAGTATTATAGTAGTTATATTCTTGTACATAGGATGTAGTATTATAGTAGTTATATTCTTGTACATAGGAGCAGTATTATAGTAGTTATATTCTTGTACATAGGTGTAGTATTATAGTAGTTATATTCTTGTACATAGGAGCAGTATTATAGTAGTTATATTCTTGTACATAGGAGCAGTATTATAGTAGTTATATTCCCGTACATAGGAGCAGTATTATAGTAGTTATATTCTTGTACATAGGAGCAGTATTATAGTAGTTATATTCTTGTAGATAGGAGGTAGTATCATAGTATTTATATGCTTATACATAGGAGCAGTATTATAGTAGTTATATTCTTGTACATAGGAGTAGTATTATAGTAGTTATATTCTTGTACATAGGAGTAGTATTATAGTAGTTATATTCTTGTACATAGGGGCAGTATTATAGTAGTTATATTCTTGTACATAGGAGTAGTATTATAGTAGTTATATTCCCGTACATAGGAGCAGTATTATAGTAGTTATATTCCTGTACATAGGAGCAGTATTATAGTAGTTATATTCTTGTACATAGGAGTAGTATTATAGTAGTTATATTCTTGTACATAGGAGCAGTATTATAGTAGTTATATTCTTGTACATAGGAGTAGTATTATAGTAGTTATATTCTTGTACATAGGGGCAGTATTATAGTAGTTATATTCTTGTACATAGGAGTAGTATTATAGTAGTTATATTCCCGTACATAGGAGCAGTATTATAGTAGTTATATTCCTGTACATAGGAGCAGTATTATAGTAGTTATATTCTTGTACATAGGAGCAGTATTATAGTAGTTATATTCTTGTACATAGGAGTAGTATTATAGTAGTTATATTCTTGTACATAGGAGCAGTATTATAGTAGTTATATTCTTGTAGATAGGAGGTAGTATCATAGTATTTATATGCTTATACATAGGAGCAGTATTATAGTAGTTATATTCTTGTACATAGGAGTAGTATTATAGTAGTTATATTCTTGTACATAGGAGTAGTATTATAGTAGTTATATTCTTGTACATAGGGGCAGTATTATAGTAGTTATATTCTTGTACATAGGAGTAGTATTATAGTAGTTATATTCCCGTACATAGGAGCAGTATTATAGTAGTTATATTCCTGTACATAGGAGCAGTATTATAGTAGTTATATTCTTGTACATAGGAGTAGTATTATAGTAGTTATATTCTTGTACGTAGGAGATAGTATTATAGTAGTTATATTCTTGTACATAGGAGTAGTATTATAGTAGTTATATTCTTGTACATAGGAACAGTATTATAGTAGTTATATTCTTGTACATAGGGGGTAGTATTATAGTAGTATTATTCTTGTACATAGGAGCAGTATTATAGTAGTTATATTCTTGTACATAGGAGCAGTATTATAGTAGTTATGTTCTTGTACATAGGAGGTAGTATTATAATAGTTATATTCTTGTACATAGGAACAGTATTATAGTAGTTATATTCTTGTACATAGGTGTAGTATTATAGTAGTTATATTCTTGTACATAGGAGTAGTATTATAGTAGTTATATTCTTGTACATAGGAGTAGTATTATAGTAGTTATATTCTTGTACATAGGAGTAGTATTATAGTAGTTATATTCTTGTACATAGGATGTAGTATTATAGTAGTTATATTCTTGTACATAGGAGCAGTATTATAGTAGTTATATTCTTGTACATAGGTGTAGTATTATAGTAGTTATATTCTTGTACATAGGAGCAGTATTATAGTAGTTATATTCTTGTACATAGGAGTAGTATTATAGTAGTTATATTCTTGTACATAGGGGCAGTATTATAGTAGTTATATTCTTGTACATAGGAGTAGTATTATAGTAGTTATATTCCCGTACATAGGAGCAGTATTATAGTAGTTATATTCCTGTACATAGGAGCAGTATTATAGTAGTTATATTCTTGTACATAGGAGCAGTATTATAGTAGTTATATTCTTGTACATAGGAGTAGTATTATAGTAGTTATATTCTTGTACATAGGAGCAGTATTATAGTAGTTATATTCTTGTAGATAGGAGGTAGTATCATAGTATTTATATGCTTATACATAGGAGCAGTATTATAGTAGTTATATTCTTGTACATAGGAGTAGTATTATAGTAGTTATATTCTTGTACATAGGAGTAGTATTATAGTAGTTATATTCTTGTACATAGGGGCAGTATTATAGTAGTTATATTCTTGTACATAGGAGTAGTATTATAGTAGTTATATTCCCGTACATAGGAGCAGTATTATAGTAGTTATATTCCTGTACATAGGAGCAGTATTATAGTAGTTATATTCTTGTACATAGGAGTAGTATTATAGTAGTTATATTCTTGTACGTAGGAGATAGTATTATAGTAGTTATATTCTTGTACATAGGAGTAGTATTATAGTAGTTATATTCTTGTACATAGGAGCAGTATTATAGTAGTTATATTCTTGTACATAGGAGTAGTATTATAGTAGTTATATTCTTGTACATAGGGGCAGTATTATAGTAGTTATATTCTTGTACATAGGAGTAGTATTATAGTAGTTATATTCCCGTACATAGGAGCAGTATTATAGTAGTTATATTCCTGTACATAGGAGCAGTATTATAGTAGTTATATTCTTGTACATAGGAGCAGTATTATAGTAGTTATATTCTTGTACATAGGAGTAGTATTATAGTAGTTATATTCTTGTACATAGGAGCAGTATTATAGTAGTTATATTCTTGTAGATAGGAGGTAGTATCATAGTATTTATATGCTTATACATAGGAGCAGTATTATAGTAGTTATATTCTTGTACATAGGAGTAGTATTATAGTAGTTATATTCTTGTACATAGGAGTAGTATTATAGTAGTTATATTCTTGTACATAGGGGCAGTATTATAGTAGTTATATTCTTGTACATAGGAGTAGTATTATAGTAGTTATATTCCCGTACATAGGAGCAGTATTATAGTAGTTATATTCCTGTACATAGGAGCAGTATTATAGTAGTTATATTCTTGTACATAGGAGTAGTATTATAGTAGTTATATTCTTGTACGTAGGAGATAGTATTATAGTAGTTATATTCTTGTACATAGGAGTAGTATTATAGTAGTTATATTCTTGTACATAGGAGCAGTATTATAGTAGTTATATTCTTGTACATAGGGGGTAGTATTATAGTAGTATTATTCTTGTACATAGGAGCAGTATTATAGTAGTTATATTCTTGTACATAGGAGCAGTATTATAGTAGTTATGTTCTTGTACATAGGAGGTAGTATTATAATAGTTATATTCTTGTACATAGGAACAGTATTATAGTAGTTATATTCTTGTACATAGGAGCAGTATTATAGTAGTTATATTCTTGTACATAGGAGTAGTATTATGGTAGTTATATTCTTGTACATAGGAGGTAGTATTATAGTAGTTATATTCTTGTACATAGGAGTGGTATTATAGTAATTATATTCTTGTACATAGGAGCAGTATTATAGTAGTTATATTCTTGTACGTAGGAGATAGTATTATAGTTATATATAGAGGAGTTTCTGCACACTTCCTGCCTTCACGTAAATTTGGTGTTTCCATTGACCGTATTTCGCGGTGGGAATGATGAAGGTTATTAGCACCTTCTGGATGTAGTGGAGGATGTAGGAGCTAACAAGCCAGCCTGCTGAGTGATAATTCCTCTCTGGACAGGACTAGGTTATAAATATTTCAGGTCCGGCTGAAGACATTTGTAGGCACATTCATCTCTTGTCTTATTATAGGGGATGGTGAGTGATAGTAATGGGGGGGTCCGATGCAGCAGAGCTGACAGTACTCGGCGCTGTGTAAAGGACGGATCAGTCAGGGTACATTAACTTCCCACAAAAGCCCAACAAAATATGTTAAATAAAACCCCAGGAGGGAATTGATCTAAATGTCCCAGAATCTTTAATAAATCAACCGCTCTAATTACAAAAGTGCAGAAACAAAAAGTTACTCGAGGAAATGCAAAAAGTCTTCAGATCTATCAGCAGCAAAATATATAAGATAAAACAGGAGGAAGAACAGCACAAAACAGAGATGGTGGTGAATAAACCCCCAACACTGACCCCAGCCCCATTCTGTCTACCTACAGCCTCCACTAGGGGGAGCTCACTCTTATATCTGTGCAAGAAATAGAATAAAAGCTGCATTGTCTCTGTATACAGTGTGACAACATTCCAATATATTAAGAGTAGCCGCATGTCCCTTGGGCACTGTGTATTTACCCATATACAGTGCAGCCATATCCTCCCAGTATACAGTGTATTCACATGTCTTCATATACAGTGTAGTCATATATTTCAATCAGTTTTTATTAGCTATGTGCTTCTGTAAGTGGATCATATAGTGCTGTATACAAGGGATCATATAGTACTGTATACAGGAGATCATATAAGGCTCTATACAAGGGATCATATAAGGCTATATACAAGGGATCATATAGTACTGTATACAGGGGATCATATGGTGCTGTATACAGGGGATCATATAGTGCTGTATAAAGGGGATCATATAGTGCTGTATACAGGGGATCATATAGTGCTGTATACAGGGGATCATATAGTGCTGTATACAGAGGATCATATAGTGTTGTATACAGGAGATCATATAGTGCTGTATACAGGGGATCATATAGTAATGTATACAGGGGATCATATAGTGCTGTATACAGGGGATCATATGGTGCTGTATAAAGGGGATCCTATAGTGCTGTATACAGGGGATCATATAGTGCTGTATACAGGGGATCATATAGTGCTGTATACAGGGGATCATATAGTAATGTATACAGGGGATCATATAGTGCTGTATACAGGGGATCATATAGCGCTGTATACAGGAGATTATATAGTGCTGTATACAGGGGATCATATAGTGCTGTATACAGGGGATCATATAGTGCTGTATACAGGGGATCATATAGTGCTGTATATAGGGAATCATATAGTGCTGTATACAGGGGATCATATAGTGCTGTATACAGGGGATCATATAGTGCTGTATACAGGGGATCATATAGTGCTGTATACAGGGGATCATATAGTGCTGTATACAGGGGATCATATAGTGCTGTATACAGGGGATCATATAGTGCTGTATACAGGAGATTATATAGTGCTGTATACAGTATATACAGTATGTATGTATGCTGTATATAACACTCTGACTTTTGTAGTCAGGTTGGACTTTCCCTGTAATTCTTGGTGACACGTATGCCTTTAATAAGTATGTGCCCCCTCCCCCAGTCATCAGGAGGGATCAATAACACAGTAATGATGGACAGGAGCGGCTCGTGCACATTTCTATCTGCAGATGTCTTGGTACAGTTCACATTTCCCCCGCGCCTCGCGCCTCACTTCTTCTTACACTCCAGCCATGTTTAATTTAAAAGAACAATTTCCTGCTTGGTAAACCGTGCGAGCGGGAAATCTAAAGATCAAGCCCCAGAAAAATCCATCATCTCCCATCAATATGGGTAAAGAAATGAGGGCGACACGAAAAACTAAAAGTGACCCGGAGAATAAGAAATTACTATTTACAGGCAGAATTACTGCAGCTTTGAATGTGACTGGAGTATAAAACATGATGTAAGAGAAGAATTGTAACAACAGCTCTGGATGTGACTGGAGTAATTAACTCACTAAATCACTATGACAGACACTCTCAGCTCTGCTACATCTGCAGTATCACCTCTGATCCTCCAGGTCTGGGCTTCATGATATCAATCCCTGTTCTCAGTGTTTTCTCCTATCAATGTGTTTTTCCTCTGGTTCTTCTAAAGCTGCAGAAACCTATTTTTCGTCTCTTCTGGCCGATGGGTCCGTTTCTCTGTGGATTTGGCAGTGATCTGGGGCTGGGGCTGGTTATATGCGGTGTTGGCAGTGATCTGGACGATGGGTCCAGTTCTCTGCAGATTCGGCAGTGATCTGGGGCTGGGTCCGATTCTCTGCAGATTTGGCAGTAATCTAGCCAATGGGTCTGGTTCTCTGTGGATTCGTCAGGGATCTGGCCGATGGGTCCGTTTCTCTGCAAATTTGGGAGTGATCGAGGCTGGGTTAGGTTCTCTGCAAATTTGGCAGTGATCTGGCGGATGAGTCCGGTTCTCTGCAGATTTAGCAGTGATCTGGGGCTGGGTCCGGTTCTCTGCAGATTCGGCAGTGATGTGGCCGATGGGTCCAGTTCTCTGCAGATTTGGCAGTGATCTGGCTGATGGGTCTGGTTCTCTACAGAATTAGAAGTGATCTGACTGATGGGTCCGGTTCTCTGCAGATTTGGCAGTGATCTGGGGCTGGATCCGGTTCTCTGCAGATTTGGCAGTGATCGGGGCTGGATCCGGTTCTCTGCAGATTTAGCAGTGATCTGGCCGATGGGTCCTGTTCTCTACAGGTTTGGCAGTGATCTAGAGCTGGGTCCGGTTCTCTGCAGATTTGGTAGTGATCTGGGGCTGGGTCCTGTTCTCTGCAGATTTGACAGTGACCGGGGCAGGGTCCTGTTCTCTGCAGATTTAGAAGTGATTTGGGCTGGGTCCGATTCTCTGTAGATTTGGCAGTGATCTGCTGAAGACATGAACTGTGATGGGATTAAATATTGAATGTTCTGCCGTCTCGAGATTTGATCCAAGAAGATAACGAAGGATTTTCGCTTCACATCATTAACGTTATAATTAATTTACAGAGGAGAACGAGGACAACACAAGGAGGTAAAGACAAGATCCCCTCCGATCCCTCCAAATCTACCAATCCCCTCCCCGCCAGTCACTGACATATACAGATAGAAACCTATAACAGCGACAACTAGTGGTCAGAGACCAGGTCTACACAAATAATTCAGACCCCAAACCTGACCCTTAAAGTAATGAACATCTCAGACCAGACCCCAAAATCAATCAGAGTACAAACCAAACCCCTAAAGTGATTCAGAGTCCAGAGCAGACCCCTAAATCAACCTGGTACCTAAATTACTTCCAACCCCACACCAGACCCCTACAATGAATTATCTCCTGGATCAGACCCTAGCCCTCAAACCAAAACCCTAAATGAATGAGACCCAGTCTTGTAAATTCTTCAAACTGTAGACCAGCCCCTTAAATGAATTCAGAGCCGGACTAGATCCCTAAAGCAAGTTGGACCCGAGGTCAAAACCCCCCAAAAATTCCAACCCTACAACCGATCCCCTAAAAGGAATTAGCTCCTCCAACACTACCCTCCAACATCCTCCAATCCTCCAGCACCCACCTTCACTCTTCCACTCTTTACTCCTCCAGCTCCATCCTGCCAATCTATGCATCTTTCTCTCCAGCAGAGAAGTGATTGCAGCTTTGGATGTGACTGGAGTATAAGAGTTATGTGTACGATTGTGTTCTCCATGTCTGGTCCATGTTGCTCTACGTGGCGGTAATGGAGGTTCATCATCGCCTTATCTCTCGCCGCCTCAAACCTCCATGATTAATCGTTCTCTGACTTTCTTCTTCCCAGCAGCCAAACACCGACAAGATGAGAATAAGAGCGTCTCATCATCACCCGAGACCGCCATCGCCAGCAGCAGCCGGAGTCATGGAAGTCAAATGAGCCGCCGCTCCAACCCCTCCACCTCCTGCCCCAAGGTGCAGACTGAAGTGCTCTGCCCAAGAAGATAAACGGTGAACTAGAGATGGCAGAACCAAGGGCCTGGGCCGGAGGAATCTGCAGATGTAGTACTGGATACTCCTCCGGGGGCAGCACTTCCCAGATCAATCACCAGGAGCCAGACTAGTGAAGACCCTGCAGCACACACGGGGTTAAACACATTATATCAGTAAAGCTATACAGGGGTTTTCTGGTGTAAGGGGCGACATATTACCTGTTCAGGGGCCCAGAGACAGGGGCATATTTAGTCCACAGGAGGTCTTGAAATAAGTATCCTGCACCCCTAGCTGAGATTATAGAGAGGCTGCACCATCTCCATCAGCTAATCATAAGCGCCCATGACTGGCTGCGCTGATCTTTGATTGGCTGATGTCTATGTGACCAAGCAGTCCACAGCCAAATCCTAAGATCCAAAAAGAAGAAGACTGGGACCTGAAGATTAACCCTTACACTACCCTAGACCACCAGGGATATTACCATTATACAGGTTTCCCAAGCTTAAGTAGTATTTGGACATGCAGTACTCTGTGTCCGGTTTTAAAAAAAACGGTTTTACCGTGGAGCGCATAAAATGCTCACCGGCGCTCACGGCTGGACTCGGCATGACAGGTTTCTGTCTTCTGCATGCAGAAGGCGGAAACCTGAAAACGGAGTTCAGGCGCTGGTATGAACCCAGCGTCAGACAGACAGAGAACCTTTGTGGATGTTCTAGATATAGAGGATAGTTTTATCTACTATGGGTTATTGGGTCACTGCGGGGTCTCAGTGTGGCTGTAATTCCATCTGACTAAATCCTAATAGTGTTTGGACCTGCTTTTTTTTCCTGATACACAGCTCCAAACCCATCCCTAAGGATAAGATTCTGTCTGCCTGCAGCCACCACATGGGGGCGCTCACTGTGATAAGTCAGTGTGCAGTGAGCTCCCCCTAGTGGTGGGATTCCAGGTCTGAGGGTCCCAAGTCTGTGTTATTATAGCCATAAATCACCTGCTAGAGTCAGATTTCCCTCCCGTGCAGCTCCATCCCCCTCGCTTTATGAGCAGATTCATCACATTTGGGGGGTTTCATTTATTGGACATTTTACATCCTGGAGATATAAGATGAGATGTGGGCGCAGCTCCGTGTAACAACACCCCCCCCCCCTCCCAGAGCACATATAGATAAGGGTTCATGGCGTGATTCTGGTGAGAGAGGGGTATAAACTTATATAATATATCATATCCACAGGGGGTCAACACCTGAAGGGTTAATATTTATCATCATTTACTGGTTGCTACAAGGTGTTATAAAGGACATTGGTAGAAACCGGCAGGGAGGCAAATGTGTACAAAAAGGGTCGTGTGCCAAAAATGCCCAGACCAGAGCTCCACATCCTTACTGGTGTACCAGACCTCAGCTCCACATCCTTACTGGTGTACCAGACCTCAGCTCCACATCCTTACTGGTGCACCAGACCTCAGCTCCACATCCTTACTGGTGCACCAGACCAGAGCTCCACATCCTTACTGGTGTACCAGACCTCAGCTCCACATCCTTACTGGTGTACCAGACCTCAGCTCCACATCCTTACTGGTGTACCAGTCTTCAGCTCTACATCCTTACTGGTGCACCAGACTAGAGCTCCACATCCTTGCTGGTGTACTGGACCTCAGCTCCGCATCCTTACTGGCGTACCAGACCTCAGCTCCATATCCTTACTGGTGTACCAGACCTGAGCTCCGCATCCTTAATGGTGTACCAGACTAGAGCTCCACATCCTTACTGGTGTACCAGTCCTCAGCTCCGCATCCTTACTGGTGTACTGGACCTCAGCTCCTCATCCTTACTGGTGCACCAGACTAGAGCTCCACATCCTTACTGGTGTACCAGTCCTCAGCTCCCCATCCTTACTGGTGTACTGGACCTCAGCTCCTCATCCTTACTGGTGTACCAGACTAGAGCTCCACATCCTTACTGGTGTACTGGACCTCAGCTCCACATCCTTACTGGTGTACCGGACCTCAGCTCTACATCCTTACTGGTGTACAGGACCTCAGCTCCTCATCCTTACTGGTGTACCGGACCTCAGCTCCGCATACTTACTGGTGTACCAGACCTCAGCTCCACATCCTTACTGGTGCACCAGTCCTCAGCTCCACATCCTTACTGGTGTACCAGACCTCAGCTCCACATCCTTACTGGTGCACCAGTCCTCAGCTCCACATCCTTACTGATGCACCAGACTAGAGCTCCACATCCTTGCTGGTGTACTGGACCTCAGCTCCGCATCCTTACTGGTGCACCAGACTAGAGCTTCACATCCTTACTGGTGTACCGGACCTCAGATCCACATCCTTACTGGCATACCAGACCTCAGCTCCACATCCTTACTGGTGTACCGGACCGCAGCTGCACATCCTTACTGGTGTACCGGACCTCAGCTCCTCATCCTTACTGGTGTACCAAACCAGAGCTCCACATCCTTACTGATTTACCGGAGCTCAGCTCCACATCCTTACTGGATTATCGGACATTTTGGACTATCGGTCTTTGTCTCCCATAGAGAGAATTATCGCTGATGAAACTTTTTTCTTCGTATTTATTTGTACTTTAATTTTGTTCTGGAACTTTGGGCACTTTGGCATTTCTTTGCTGTTTATGGGGAGCATCAGTCATTGGTGTTTGTGAGCGCTCTCGCTGCCAGGAGCAGATTACAATTGATTGTTCGCTCACAGCTGATTGTTTCGTTATATATTGCTGCCTGCTCGCTGCTGGCCCCGCTCACTTTATAGCACCTCCAGGCCTTACGGCTATTAAAGCGTTCGAGGTCACTGGAAATCACAGGAGTCTGAAGTTGGCACACGTGGCAGAGCTGCGACTGGTAGGCCTCTTAGAACCCAGTGTGTGGATGATATGAAGGTTGGTGAGACCTGACATGGCGGCACATCAAGGGCCCCACAACCACTGGATGGAATCTGCTGAGGGGCCAACCTGTGGATTATGGGAGATTAGAAAATCACATAACAATATGGAGACTCTCTGTCATATAAAACATTATGTTGAGGGGCTTCATGGGGTCCATAAGATCCACACAACATGAGGACCCTAAAGAGTCCTGTCCATAGTATTAGCCTCCAGCCTCACTGTAATCTTCATAAGCCTCCTCAGTCCCCAGATCTAGATTATTACTGTACATAGTAGAGAAAGGAAGGGGAGGAAGGGGATGCAGCTTCATTCGATGTCTGTGAGATCTATGCTGTGAGAGGAAAGGAGGAGCTGCAGGAGACATCTGACTGGCTTAGGGAACACAACTCTGACATCACACCTGGAGGTCTATCCCTCAACAGAGAAAGAAAATCAGCATGGAGATGGAAAATGACCCAAAATCTGCAGGTTACACAACCAGGGTCGGACTGGCCCACCGGGGAACCGGTGAATCCCCCGGTGGGCCCCGAGCCCCGACTGAAAGTTTTCATTTTACCAATGCAGATGCATTGGTCGGGCCCGATTGGCACCTGATCAATGCATTTGCCTCAACGCATCAGCTAATGGCCGCTTCCTTCACTTACCTGCAGAAGCTACAGCTGCTTTCCTATGAGGTCTCATCCCTGCTGCCCGCACTTCCTCCCTCTCTCCCCCCTCCTCCTTCTCCTCACAGTAAGTCCTCTTACATCGTAGCGTGTGGAGAAGACAGGAGCCGTCTGCTGTGATGGATTACTACTGCTGGAATATGTGAGTAAATTCTTTTGGTAAAATATGTATGTTTAATATGTATATATGTGTACATTTGTGTAAAGTATGTGTCTTGCATACTGTGTGAGTACTGTATGTTTGTATACAGGTATGTGTGAGTATATACAGTATGCTATAGGCCATCAATATTACATCTGTGATGATACAACAGCCAGGACCTCTGCAGATCAGCTTTTCCAGGACACTTCAGCTACGGGTAATGGTAACATTTCTAGGAGCTATGCTGTTCACTTGCCATACAGGCTGTAGCAGTAGGTATATGTAGTGCACATGGTATAGTGCGTGAGCAGCATGGCTCCCAACATGTTATTACCTTTAACCGCCCTGTCTCGGTACCGCTGATCTGCAGGGTCCTGGCAGTGGGCCCCTAGAAACAATTCCACTGGTGGGCCCTAAACACCCCAGTCCAACCCTGTCCACAACATTTTTGTCTGCTCTACATATACAACTGCATGCGGACGGATGAGCTGGTGTTCATTAACAGTGATCCAGCCGAGCCAGGTATGGGGGACAGTAGTGGGAAGTTCAAGCATTTAGGCTAAAAAACAAACAAACAAACAAGGGTTAAGGGGACGAAGCAGTGATGGGACATTGTCAGTATGTGAAACCTCTATAGATGTGTCGTTCCAGACCATGCGGTGTAAGTTACACCTGAAGTCTCTCCACCTCCATGGACTTGTCCCATAATATACCCAGACTACTGGTCTCTCATAGATTGGTGTCTCTTCCTGCAGAGATGGTGGTCGGAGGTCACATACACATTGCAAAGTAGGGTTAAAAATGGCGGACACCTGTACAACAATCTGCACCATTTTTTTGGCCACTTTTCTGCTACATTACATTTGATATATGTCGCCCCCAGCATGTCCTCTGCTCTCATTAGCAGCATGAAGACAGACCTGATCATCATCCATGGCTTCCATCGAGCAGACACCTTCAGTTCTCTCTACCAAGTTCCTGGACCTCTCAGGTCGTCTCGTCGCGGCGTCGCAGCGTTGGGCATGTGACTCTTAGTAGGTAATTAGCAGGTCTGCTGAGATGTAGGAACATCTGATGAGGACAGGTGGCGGCGAGTCTGCTCTCCTTACGTGATTAATGCTTCTCCTTGGGTAACCTTGCTGAGGAGCGAAGGCTCGTGGGCAGGGGACGCTGACAGGTAGCGAGGAATCCTGCTTGACAGCTGCAAGGTAAAGGCTAACATCTTTCTTAGGTCTCAGAGCCGCCCACTTCTCTCGCTGCACCATTAATGTTATAGATGAGACGTCACCGGACGATGACTTCATCAAACACAGTTCACAAAGACTGCGAGGAGCCAGAGCGAGAAGAAGCAGCGAGAAACTGCAGACACAGCACTGGCCAAACTGCAGGCACAGGCGTATCAATGCTGCAGGTTACCACCACCATCCCGGGAGGCAGCGCTACAGTGCGACTCACTGGAGGCACAGACAGGGTTTCCTTCACCTGGGACAAACACTCAAATTGATGCCCTTGCCCTGGTTTGTTGGCGCAGGTGGCGGCAACTCAGTTACAAGCCCCATGGGCCATCCCCTAGCTGCGCCAAAGCTGTAGGAACCATGGCAGGTATTTGAGACACCAGTGGCCTCCGGAAGACCCACGGCAGTTGCTGTTGGATAGAACTGTGGTTGGCATTGTTATGGGGGCACTCTGTAGCCTGCTGCATGTATATGTTCCTATGTTCCTCTGTGGATATCAAAAATCCCAGACGTGATCATGGTGATCAAAGATATTGGATAAGTCTTGGTAGAGCTAACTGTTGGAGTCTGCCGAGGACATATGGTGGGTAGTTGTCCTGATGGTAGACAGATGGCAGCAGATACCAACACCATAGGCTGAAGTAGTTAAGAGACGTAAGGTGTTTCCTGCCTCCATATTTATGGTGCCCATAGGTCTTTATGTTCCAGTGACCACATCTGAGTAGATCACCATAATACTGATCCATATGGAGGAGCAAAGGACTATACCACCATAGTACTGGACAATATAAGGGAACACTGGACTATACCATCATAATACTGGTCTATATGGAGGAGCAATGGACCATACCACCATAATACTGGACTATATGAGGGAACTCTGGACCATACCACTATAATACTGGTCTATATGGAAGAGCAAAGGACTATACCACCATAGTACTGGACAATATAAGGGAACACTGGACTATACCATCATAATACTGGTCTATATGGTGGAGCAATGGACCATACCACCATAATACTGTTCCATATGGAGGAGCTATGGACCATACCACCATAATGATGGACTATATGAGGGAACTCTGGACCATATGACTATAATACTGGTCTATATGGAAGAGCAAAGGACTATACCACCATAATACTGGACAATATAAGGGAACACTGGACTATACCACCATAATACTGGTCTATATGGAGGAGCAATGGACCATACCAACATAATACTGGTCTATATGGAGGAGCTATGGACCATACCACCATAATACTGGTCTATATGGAGGAGCTATGGATCATACCACCATAACACTGGTCTATAGGCGGGAACTCTGGGCCATACCACCATAATACTGATCTACATGTCTATCAACCATACAGAGCTGGTAGCACAGAGCATTGCTCCATCCCCTGATGGGATATGATGAGATGTCTGTATTAATGAGATTGCACACTGAGCCGTCCTCATTAGTCCGTGTATCTGCCACAAAGCGAGATATGGTGGGACGTACGGCCTCCAGCTGAGCAGCCTTCATATAGAGACATCTCACAATCACAGGACTGATACAGAACAGATCAGCGTGTCTCCATTAATAGCTCAGGATGGAGACAGCCAGCAGAGAATCGCAGGAATAATAGGGATATAAAGTGACGTGTCGGAGATACGGCCCCGCCTTAGTCATACACCGAGGAATCCATGGAAGTCCTACAGGCCGAGGGGGAAAGGGGGGGTGAAGAACAAAACCCCAAACCCTGCTGAGAAACCGCACCTGGTCCTACCAATGACATCATGAGACGCTGTGATGACATCACTCTGTATTAACTATGACATATAAAGTCGATGTAATGGAATGGCGCCTTCATTGTGCAAGTTTTATAACATTTCAGACAAACAAAAGTATGTGCACCCCCTGCACACGACCTCCAGTTTCTCCACAGTCCAGTGCCAGTGGCTTCACCTGTAAATCCCATACGCTGAGTCCTCCTGTTACGTGGAGTTATCTTCGTGTCCTACACAGTTAACAAATGCAGGATGACAACCACTAATGGTCCACACAACTTTCCACAGACCCTGAAAGGCACATAGCCTGATTTTGGCAAATGTTCCATTCTACTGTCTTTGTGTCAGTCTTCACTTGCAGATTTGGTATTCTATTCATATATCCGGAGTCAGCGCTATAATAACGGGAATGATAAAAGAGGAATCCTTGATACAGGATGAACCCTGTGACGACACTGCATCTGCGAATACGATGTGAGGGGGAGACAATACCACGAAGGATCCCCCTTCACATCAATGAGGGATGAGCGATGCGATAAACACAAGTGGATAATAGAAGCTGTGATAATATTTGTAGTGCTATTATCCGTCTGCCGCCACCGCCGCTTCACAGACGCAGCAATTGTCTGATGAAAATCGTCTCTTGACATCCAGGAAGAGTCACAGGCGGGATCATTGCTTCGCCACAGTTCACACCGAGAGAAATCCACAAGATATTGGCAGGACAGAAAGAGAGCAGCCAGGTCAGGGGTGCACAGAGCAGAGGGGCCCGTATCGGGTCAAAATGAGGCCCCCTGCAGGTGATGGTGTGTGCAATACAACCATTGTAGGGATCCTGCACTCCAGTCACATCCAAGACAGCACTGAGAATTGTGTGCGGCACACAACAAGTCCCACAATGCACTGCTGTCTGCAGGAAATCGGCCGCAGCTCTGGAGGTGACTAAAGACTAGATGGGACTGATGATGATTAATAATGGCCACTGAGGAGAAGCCTAAGGCTAAGAGTCACAGGAAGGGGTGTAGGCACTGGAGGAGGAGCCTAATACTATTCGTCACAGGAGGGACATGGACACATGGGGAGGGAATGCTACTAGTCACAGGAAGGGGTGTGGACACAGGAAGTGAACCCTGAAACAGTAACAGGAGCAGGTGTGGACACAGGAGGTGGAGCCTAATACTATCAGTTACAGGAGGGGGTGTGGATACAGGACGTGGAGCCTAATACAGTAACAGGAGGAGACGTGGACACAGGAGGTGGAGCCTAATACAGTAACAGGAGGAGACGTGGACACAGGAGGTGGAGCCTAATACAGTAACAGGAGGGGGTGTGGACACAGGAGGTGGAGCCTAATACAGTAACAGGAGCAGGTGTGGATACAGGAGGTGGAGCCTAATACTATCAGTCACAGGAGGGGGTGTGGACACAGGAGGTGGAGCCTAATACAGTAACAGGAGGAGACGTGGACACAGGAGGTGGAGCCTAATACAGTAACAGGAGGAGACGTGGACACAGGAGGTGGAGCCTAATACAGTAACAGGAGGGGGTGTGGACACAGGAGGTGGAGCCTAATACAGTAACAGGAGCAGGTGTGGACACAGGAGGTGGAGCCTAATACAGTAACAGGAGCAGGTGTGGATACAGGAGGTGGAGCCTAATACTATCAGTCACAGGAGGGGGTGTGGACACAGGAGGTGGAGCCTAATACAGTAACAGGAGGAGGTGTACACACAGGAGGTGGAGCCTAATACTATCAGTCACAGGAGGGGGGGTGGATACAGGAGCTTATACAGTACACAAGTTATTGTGTCCAGTGTGAGAGCAGGTGTGTTCAGTGTAATAGCACACAAGTGCAGTGTGAGCAGTGATGTAACGTTAGTGGTCACAGGGAGTGCGATCATGACCAGGCCTAGAGTTGTATGGGGCCAGGTGGAAATGGCCGGGGCCCCAGACCACAGAGGTCAGAGACAGCCTTGTTTCCAGGCCGCTATACATATTGTTAATGGAAAGGGGACTCACTGGGCCAACCCAGGGGAGGTGAATAAAAATTTAAAAAAAACAAAAACTTTATACTCACCTGTCCTAGGCTGAGCATCCGCTCTGGGGCTTTTCTTGCAGTAGATGCTAAATCCTACTGGGCTAAAGGACCTTTGACGAAGTCATGATGTCATCAAAGGTTCTTTAGCTCACTAGGATATGATCAGTTGCTTGTGTGGGTGGAGCTATGTGGATTTTACAGGACAGTGCGTAAGCTCAAGGAACGAGACTGATGGAAGGTAAGGAAGAAGAGAACGTGTGTGAGTAAGAGGACATGAGGGTACAGGCTGTGTGTGAGCAAGAGGGGGGAATGGGGGTGCAGGTTGTGTGTGCACAAGAGAGGGGAATGGGGGTGCAGGCTGTATGTGAGCAAGAGAGGGGAATGGGGGTGTAGGTTGTGTGTGCACAAGAGAGGGGAATGGGGGTGCAGGCTGTATGTGAGCAAGAGAGGGGAATGGGGGTGTAGGTTGTGTTTGCGCAAGAGAGGGGAATGGGGGTGCAGGTTGTGTGTGCACAAGAGAGGGGAATGGGGGTGCAGGCTGTATGTGAGCAAGAGAGGGGAATGGGGGTGTAGGTTGTGTTTGCGCAAGAGAGGGGAATGGGGGTGCAGGCTGTATGTGAGCAAGAGAGGGGAATGGGGGTGTAGGCTGTGTGTGAGCAAAGGGGGACATGGGGGTGCAGGTTGTGTGTGAGCAAGAGGAGGAAATGGGGGTGCAGGCTCCTGTGGAGGGGTGGACACTGTTAGCACATAATACTATTTGGGGGCCACTTCGGAGCATGTTATACTGTCCCAGTATTGTTTACACGCCGGGCGCTGCTCACCACTCACCTTATTCCTGATAGCTGCAGTTCTGGGTACTATAGTTGTATCCCTTTCAAGTATCTGAGATATCACTTCAGCGCCCGTAACCGCCAAAATTCGCTCTAGAAAGGGGGTAAGGGGCCTCGGACAAAAGTTTGCAACCAGACCCACAAGACTTTAGTGAGTGAGTGTGAGCATGTCGAGCACAAGAGCAAACGTGTCCAGTACAACATTGAGTGTGTCGAGTGTAAGAGTAAATGTGTGCAATGCAAGAGTGTGTTTGTCTGGTGCAAGGGCAAGTATGTCCAGTACAGGAGAGAGTGCGAGGGCTTGTGTGACTGTCCAGTGTGAGAGTTATTGTGTCCAGTACAATTATAAGTGTGTCTAATATCAGACAGTTCAGTGTCCGGTGTGTCCGGTGTAACACTGCGCATCTTCCTTAAGAGAGGGAATGTGTCCATTACTAGTGTGTCCGGTCATGGAAAGACTTCCAGATTTTCTAGAACAAAAGCTGTGCTGGCATTGAGCAGATTAAGTTCTACAATCTCATATGATGGAGATATACGGCGCGGCGGCTCTGCCATCCGGGGAAGGTACACAGCTCCATCTAGTGGCCAGAGGCGGCAGCACTTACCTACAGACACTGCCGCTCCTTTGTCATCAGATTCTGTGGCCCGAGGTGGCTGTCACATCAGCCGTCTCTGTGTCACATCCCTCCGGCTGAATGGGACAGAAAAGAGAAAACACTTCAATACTGTTTTACAGGATGAGTCAGAAAAAGGAAAATGTCCAAAATATTCTGCCCCCGCCTGAAAGAACAAGGGGAATGCTAGAGCCTCACAGGAGAGCGGCGGACTGAGGGCAGAGGCGGCTGCTGATCCAGCCAAAATCACAGCTGACGGCTTCTGCACAGAACTTTACACTTACAGTTTAGAGGATGTCGGAGAATCGCTTATCCCGCAATATCCGAAGATGAAATATCAGCCGACACAATTATCCCTCCAACTATTAGAGATGACAGCTATTAGCTTTACAGCAGGCCAGAAAGAGAGACTCCTGCCTTACTCTGCTGTTATACTGAAATCTAGTGGCCAACTGTATAAGTGACATTTATTTTATGTATTTGATAAATCCAACTTGTGATGACAGCGCCCCCTGCAGGTGAGAAGGAGGCGGGTCTCTGACTGTGCACGGTCACATGGACATACAGTAAGAGTGGACAGGGCGCATTTATTTTTCGTAATTACACTTTAATTGTCTCTATTTACTGCCCCAGTTTTTGGGTCATTTGGAGATGATGGTGATGGAGACCATGTTGGAGATGACAACAACCTAGACTTTGGCGCAGGAGTATCTGATGTTGCGGTGTATTGCTGAGCACAATTCAGACCTCACATTGAGTGCCAGGACAGACGTCTGCAGGATTGTCTATGACACTAGTAATTCTGCAGTCACTTACTGTGATGTCTCTGGACAGTGACAGACGGGCGGTGGCAGCAGCTCCATTATCTGACAAGCAAAGTCCTGAGCCCTGGCCATTAACCCCGCGCACAGCAATAAAAGCCGCAGCGTTACAGAGCAGGCAATGAGTAGATGAAGCACCGCAGGCCCCGGCCCCAAATCATAAACCTGCAGATTGGGCTGTAACCTTTAATTGTGTCTGAACTACAGATATGACAGTGTATATAACCGGAGATATCTGTACATGACCGGGGGACCGAGGGAGGATACACACATCACTGGGAATGATAGATAGATAGATAGATAGATAGATAGATAGATAGATAGATAGATAGATAGATAGATAGATATGAGAGATAGATATGAGATAGATATGAGATAGATAGATAGATAGATAGATAGATAGATATTAGATAGATAGATAGATAGATAGATAGATAGATAGATAGATAGATAGATATGAGATAGGTAGATACAGTCCTATGAAAAAGTTTGGGCACCCCTATTAATCTTAATCATTTTTAGTTCTAAATATTTTGGTGTTTATAACAGCCATTTCAGTTTGATATATCTAATAACTGATGGACACAGTAATATTTCAGGATTGAAATGAGGTTTATTGTACTAACAGAAAATGTGCAATATGCATTAAACCAAAATTTGACCGGTGCAAACGTATGGGCACCTCAACAGAAAAGTGACATTAATATTTAGTAGATCCTCCTTTTGCAAAGATAACAGCCTCTAGTCGCTTCCTGTAGCTTTTAATCAGTTCCTGGATCCTGGATAAAGGTATTTTGGACAAACAATTCAAGTTCAGTTAAGTTAGATGGTCGCCGAGCATGGACAGCCCGCTTCAAATCATCCCACAGATGTTCAATGATATTCAGGTCTGGGGACTGGGATGGCCATTCCAGAACATTGTAATTGTTCCTCTGCATGAATGCCTGAGGATTTGGAGCGGTGTTTTGGATCAATGTCTTGCTGAAATATCCATCCCCGGCGTAACTTCAACTTCGTCACTGATTCTTGAACATTATTCTCAAGAATCTGCTGATACTGAGTGGAATCCATGCGACTCTCAACTTTAACAAGATTCCCGATGCCGGCATTGGCCACACAGCCCCAAAGCATGATGGAACCTCCACCAAATTTTACAGTGGGTAGCATGTGTTTTTCTTGGAATGCTGTTTCTTTTTGGACGCCATGCATAACGCCTTTTTTTATAACCAAACAACTCAATTTTTGTTTCCAAAATGAAGCTGCCTTGTCCAAATGTGCTTTTTCATACCTCAGGCAACTCTATTTGTGGCGTACTTGCAGAAACGGCTTCTTTCTCATCACTCTCCCATACAGCTTCTATTTGTGCAAAGTGCGCTGTATAGTTGACCGATGCACAGTGACACCATCTGCAGCAAGATGATGCTGCAGCTCTTTGGAGGTGCTCTGTGGATTGTCCTTGACTGTTCTCACCATTCTTCTTCTCTGCCTTTCTGATATTTTTCTTGGCCTGCCACTTCTGGGCTTAACAAGAACTGTCCCTGTGGTCTTCCATTTCCTTACTATGTTCCTCACAGTGGAAACTGACAGGTTAAATCTCTGAGACAACTTTTTGTATCCTTCCCCTGAACAACTATGTTGAACAATCTTTGTTTTCAGATCATTTGAGAGTTGTTTTGAGTAGCCCATGATGCCACTCTTCAGAGGAGATTCAAATAGGAGAACAACTTGCAATTGGCCACCTTAAATACCTTTTCTTATGATTGGATACATCTGGCTATGAAGTTCAAAGCTCACTGAGGTTACAAAACCAATTTTGTGCTTCAGTAAGTCAATAAAAAGTAGTTAGGGGAATTCAAATCAATAAAATGATAAGGGTGCCCATACTTTTGCACCGGTCAAATTTTGGTTTAATGCATATTGCACATTTTCTGTTAGTACAATAAACCTCATTTCAATCCTGAAATATTACTGTGTCCATCAGTTATTAGATATATCAAACTGAAATGGCTGTTGCAAACACCAAAATATTTAGAACAAAAAATGATTAAGATTAATAGGGGTGCCCAAACTTTTTCATAGGACTGTAGATAGATAGATAGATAGATAGATAGATAGATAGATAGATAGATAGGAGATAGATAGATAGAGATACATAGAAAGATATGCGATAGATAGATGAGACAACTTGCTGCAGTGTCTTTGTATTGTCATTCCCAGGAGTAGTCAGATGACAGTAGTAAGCAGGCGAGGTGTCAAGCACAATATGGCGGCCATCTCGCAGTGCAGTTCACTCAGATGTTGAGGTATTTTTACAAGCATAAAATATTCAGAGACATCTCGTTCTCTGCTCCTCTATTTGACAAGTTAGATTCTCTCCATCTGTGAGCGGAAAGATCTGGGTTGGGAATTGGTTCGCACTCACCATACGGCTCTCTGTGTCTATTTATCTAGAAAGGACTGAACTATAAACTGATCCAGAAAGATGGTGGAGAAGACACTGTGCCTGGTGACATCGCCTCCTGCGCCCGGTGACATCGCCTCCTGCGCCCGGTGACATCGCCTCCTGAGCCCGGTGACTTCACCTCCTACGCCCGGTGACATCGCCTCATGCGCCCGGTGACATCGCTTCCTGCGCCCGGTGACATCGCCTCCTGCGCCCGGTGACATCTCCTCCTGAGCCCGGTGACTTCGCCTCCTACGCCCGGTGACATCGCCTCCTGCGCCCGGTGACATCGCCTCCTGCGCCCGGTGACATCGCCTCCTGCGCCCGGTGACATCGCCTCCTGAGCCCGGTGACTTCGCCTCCTACGCCCGGTGACATCGCCTCCTGCGCCCGGTGACATCGCCTCCTATGCCCGGTGACATCGCCTCCTGCGCCCGGTGACATCGCCTCCTGAGCCCGGTGACTTCGCCTCCTACGCCCGGTGACATCGCCTCATGCGCCCGGTGACATCGCCTCCTGCGCCCGGTGACATCGCCTCCTGCGCCCGGTGACACCACTTGGGTACTATAAACAAGTAAAGACATTTCCACCAGTTCTTGATGCCTGGCGGCTGTATAGTGTTTGCCTAGGCGCGCAGGAGTGTGAAAATGGAGTCGTCAGGTATCTGAAGGCCCCCGCAGGGCCCGGCCATGTCTGCAGAACTTTCCAGAACATACTCTGGACTTTATAAGCTGTCCGCACAGGGAGGTCTGACATGTCAACAACACAGCAAGAGTGAGGAGGGGAATAGAAGCGAAAGAACTGCCCACAATCTCATATTATCTTATATCAATTCCTTCTGGGCCCTCGGGGGCCCCTGCGTCCATTGTAGGTGAGGGTTGGCTCCAGACAGATCTTCTCTTCATCCTATGGTAGGGTATGAGATCTCTGTACTGTAAGCAGAGAGGTGTCTGACAACCCTATTCTCCTACATTAGAAGGCTGACTACAGCACTCATGAAGAACACATAGACAACTCCGCCCATCTGATATTCACTTTATAACATACAACAGTCGATAATAATAGTTGCCATTGGTTACAACACAATGGTATTTACTGGCTGTATCTGATACACAGAGCATGGCAGATCTACGTTGTATCTAAAGCAAATAACAATGGACTGCTAATAATTCTGGCCACAGCAGCACAGAGGATAGAAAAGTTGTCACGCAGTGGTGGAGCTACCACCATAGCAGCTATAGGGGTGACTTTAGGGGTGCTGCTTTTGTTGTTACTTACTGATCCTGCCCACGGCCGTCCCCACCTCCCATACACTGCGCGGAAAAGTGGTAGCGACATCTTGAGACTGTTCAACGAGGGCCCCCTGGAAGGCTGAAGGGGAAGCAGAGGCGACCGTGGGCAGGAGCGGGGATGGGAATGTAAATAGTGGCCAATACCTGCTGGAGTAATCCAATAAGGTGCAGCCCATAGTGAAGGCCCTTACTGTATGGGAGCCAATAAAGCTGCAGTATATTGTGTGGGGCCAATAAGGAGGCTATATACCATGTGGGAGGTAAAAGTATACTGTGTGGGCCCCTAAAGGTGGCATTATGCTGTGTGTGGCCAGTAAGAGGGATGCTATACCATGTGAAGGCTGAGGGGCCCCAGTCAGAAGTTTACTATGGTGCCCGGTCTTTAATAGTTACAATCTCTTTTATTACTGGGGGAGGGGGGTGTCAAGGTCACTTAATTTTTGTTTTTACAATTGCGATGCTAAAGATGAAGAATGAGAAGTGACTGCCCTCAAGTGGGAGAGACTGCAACAGCAGCCATATGAGTGAGACCATCTGATAACGGTGTATTTACAGGAGTCGCCAGATGGCTGATTATCAGACGTTCTGGCCACGGAGACGGAAAATTCTGCAGGTTGGGGATGATGCAAATAAAGGGAAGGTTGAGGCACATTATAAATCTGCGGCAAACATGAATATCACATGTACACGGCTGGTCCATCTCCACCGCTACATCCCTCGCATGGTTCCTAGCCACGTCTACCTTCACCTCGATCTTTGAGTCCACAGGAAGCCTCATTATCTTGACTTGTTGCACCAGCAGATTCCTTGTTGCATCCAATGGTCCCTACGTCTATAACATCCACATCACTACCAGAGGTATGCGGGGAGGGAGACTCCTTCTCCTCCAACACATCACATCCACAATACCACACAACACTTCCCCCAGGGCTGTGCCCAGTAACTTTTCTGTAATTTGTCTTCGGGTCCCGTCTTCCTCCGGTGCTCGCGAACTGCCATTGATAAAAAATGGCGCGGGTGCATGCGCAGTAGCAGCAGTAGTAGTAGCAGCAGCTGATAGAGCCCCTTTAAGGACCTCACAACATGTGAGCCAAGGGTCCTATGCACATAAAACATCTGGGAAATAATGATGCAGCCTGGCCACTAGGTGGCAGTAAAGCGCTGATACAGGATTTTCAGATTACAGACTACTTATTTCCGCAGATGATTATTTTATGCAGCGACTCCCAATTTTCTGCTGCCTCTGGTAAAAAACCCATTTACAGCAGTGCTGAAAAAATAGCAGAGAGTTTAGGAAAGCAAATAAAGTGCAAAATCATTAAAATAACTTAGATTTGCATTAATGCACTGGAAATCCTTCACATTCAATTCCAAATCACGGCCATAGCAAGAGTCATCCAGTTTGTGTTAATCTGTTGCAGAAAGTGAAGAAGAAGGAATATTAGGCTGAGCAAATAAATAGCAGAGTCGGCATTTTTCTTTAAAAAATAAAATTTTATGTATAACCTGTAGAAATGGGCGCTCCTTGGTAACGTCACACGTCTTCTTCTGGTTGTAGCAGTAATCACTGGTAACGTCACATCTTTGACCCGGCTGGTGATTGTTGTCTGAGCCTTTGCCATTTTGACTATCATTGAATCCACTTTTTCTATTTCCTAGTTTTGGTTACCACTAGAGATGAGCGAGTACTGTTGGGATCAGCCGATCCGAACAGCACACTCCATAGAAATGAATGGAAGCACCTGGTACTTCCGCTTTGACGTTGGCCGTCCGCTTAACCCCCCGCGTGCCGGCTACGTCCATTTATTTCTATGCGAGCGTGCTGTTCGGATCAGCTGATCCCAACAGTACTCGCTCATCTCTAGTTACCACTTCATTTGAGATCAATTCGCTATTTGCTTCACTTCTCACGTTTTCCCTTTCTGGTACATTTTTCATCAGAATAATGTCTGGAATTATTTCCTCAGTATTTCAGTAGGGAATGCACTACAACTGCTGTATATGTAGGTGATACGGACTGTGACGTCTCACCGAGCTCACTGGATTCTCTGCTCATTTCTTTACTTGCTGCTGCTCAGTGTGTCCTGCAGCTTCAGATTTAGGTTAGGCCACGGCCCCGCAGCCCAGAAACACCACGGGAAAAATTGCGGCATTATGCAGTAACTGCAAAGTGGAAGGGATTCATGTGAATCCCATGCCCACTTTGCAGTAAAAAACGTAGGCTACTTTTTAGCCCGGTAAATTACATGGTTTCGTGACTGTTTGAATTTATGTTCACATACTATATTACACTGCTCCTGTAGCCAGCTTTTCTCAGCCAGGGCTGTTATCTCTCTGGGTAAACAAACGCTAACTCTTAGTGGTTTGAGTACATGCATTTGCATATTATCTGATCTGCTCCAGGCAGCGCAGACAAACTGACATGGGCAGACACATTTAATCCAAATTGGCAATTTGTCAATTTTAAACATGCCGGGAAAAAGAAAATCTAATTTGTCGCAAACAACGAGACCTATGAAGGAAGCCAGAAGTCACAGAGTTCTCTTCAAGTGGAGCTGAGGGGGATCATTGACGCCAACAACACACTCATCATATGGCGTCACAGCGCGCTTCTGAGATGCCGGAACAATCACAGGCACGGTGCGAAGAACAACTTCAGTGCCAGGCCAACTTGAGAGTTGCCGAAACGACGGAGCATGCGGATCATCAACGCCAACAACATGCTCAATTATATACTGTCCCAGCGAGCTGCTGAGATGCCAGAACAATCACAGGCACAGCGCGAGGAACGAATTCAGCAACAGGCCAGCTTGAGAGTTGCCGAAACGCCAAAGCATGCGGATCATCAATGCCAACAACATGCTCATTATATGGCGTCCCAGCGAGCTGCTGGAACAATCACAGGCACGGTGCAAGGAACAAGTTCTGCAGCAGGACAGCTTAAGAGCTGCTGAAATGACACAGCTTTCGAAACCATATCGGCGAAACGCGCGTCGGGGCGCAGGACGCACCGGCAAAGTCAGCGTCACAGGTGCTTCCATTCATTTCTATGGGTGCGTGCTGTTCGGATCGGCTGATCCAAACAGTGTTCGCTCATCTCTAGTAAGGTCCCATTATGATTTACTAGAGGTGCTTTTTTTCCTGTGGGTCTACTTTGGTGATGTTTGGAACTTGACCAGGTTTTCTTGTGCTTTACTATTAGGGGGCATTCACACAGAGTAACGCCGGGCGTATATCACAGCCGTACACGCCGGCGTTACGGCAGACTGCCGAACACTTCCCATTCACTTCAATGGGAGCGCTTGTAACACCGGCGTTTACGAGCGCTCCCATTGAAGTGAATGGGAAGTGTTTGGCAGTCTGCCGTAACGCCGGCGTGTACGGCTGTGATATACGCCCGGCGTTACTCCGTGTGAGTGCCCCCTTAGGCTTTGCCTTTTTCATTACTATGCACACACTTGGTCACTTTTCTTTACTGCTCTCTGTTTTAGAAAGGCTGATGTTCTATATATCCACTATATATGTACCTGTTACATTGTAGAGCCTGCACCCCTATTATATGCTTTTGGTTGAGGGGTTTATGGTTTATTTTTACAATCATGTTACATGGAGACATTGTCTGCTGAATAATTTAGAGCAGCATTGTATGTATATTTAGGCCCCGCACCAGTAGGATCCTGCACCTTCCACATTGGTTTTCTGGTAGTTTTGGTTCCCGTCTTGTATGTAATTTATTTGTATCCGAATGTTTGTATGTAACAGGGGCCATTATATCCCACCACATGACATGGTCACCTTCACTGGCTGGTGGATGGCACAAGAAGGCGAAATATCCGATTATATACAGAAATTACAGGGAAGATGACAGCCACACTTCAGACTCTTCCTCAGGACTCCCTGAAGCATGATGGGAGTTGTAGTTCTGTGGTAGCAGTCTTACAGCTGCCCTCACTAGACATGGCGCCACTGTTATCTGCCTTTCCCTTACTCGCCATGGTGTTTCTGAGATAAATTTCTTCCACTAACAGATATGGCTGCCGCTGACTCTATTCTGACCATATCTAATATGGCCGCGCCTCAGTTGATGACGTCAGACTGTCCCTCTCAAACATGGCGCGCTCTGAGACCACCAGTTCTACCTGTCTGCCCCTGTCAAATATGGCGGTCGCGGCTTTAGGCTCCGCCCTGCCCGGGAGACACATGGCGGCGGAAACCTCAGCTCCAGGTGGAAGGAGACGTGTCCAGGAAGCGGAGGATGGCGAGGAAGAAGAGGGAGAAGATCAGCGTGGCCAAGGAGGTAAGGACCGAGGCGCCCCCTGTGTCTGTTCTGTGGATGACATGGAGGGGGTACAAGTCAGTAAAATCCTACAGATCAATATGTCAGTGATGGAGGGAATACAAGTCAGTCAGGCCATGGCGCCCAGGGCAGCGCGTCTGGTGATCATTGCTGACTGTTTCCCCTGCAGATAGACGGCATCGAGGAGCGGCTGGAGTCCTGCAGGAACAGCCTGGAAGAGGTCGACTACCGACTGCGTAAAGATGAGCTGACAGAGGAGGGGAGGTGAGTGCGGGCCATGGAGGGAGGAGTGGTCTGGGATGAAAGGGGTGGGAAGGAGGCGGTGAGTAGAGGCAATAGGGGTTGGGGGGGGGGGTGAGTAGAGGCAATAGGGGTTGGGGGGGGGGGGTGAGTAGAGGCAATAGGGGTTGGGGGGGGGGGTGAGTAGAGGCAATAGGGGTTGGGGGGGGGGGTGAGTAGAGGCAATAGGGGTTGGGGGGGGGTGAGTAGAGGCAATAGGGGTTGGGGGGGGGGTGAGTAGAGGCAATAGGGGTTGGGGGGGGGGGTGAGTAGAGGCAATAGGGGTTGGGGGGGGGGTGAGTAGAGGCAATAGGGGTTGGGGGGGGGTGAGTAGAGGCAATAGGGGTTGGGGGGGGGTGAGTAGAGGCAATAGGGGATGGGGGGGTGAGTAGAGGCAATAGGGTTTGGGGGGGGGGGGGGAGCAGGGGCAATGGGGTTGGGGTCACGACCATCACATCGCCCCTCTCTGATCCTCTTCTGTTGTGACATGGCGACTGCTCATCCAATCATAGGTGGCCGCAGGTAGGAGCGAGGAGGGGGATGTGGCTGGACAAGCCCTGACCGGTGATGGCTGTCTGATCCATGAGGGGTTGTCCGGCCCCAAATGGCCTTTTCATACTAAAGTCCTACCCCAGGATAGTGAGTGATCTCTGGGGCCTGTACATATCAGCTGTTGTGGCAGCCTCTGTGCACTGTATATTACAGCAGGGTAGCAGTATAGTGGTGGTCACAGGGCTAATCCGACTATAAATTTAGTATACGGCTTCCGGTTCGGCGTCAGACCCTGCAGATACCTCAATATCAAACCTCCACAGATCCTGGACAACCCCTTTAAGTGCTCTATAGGGGGCAGTTCAGTTTGTAATAATAAAGTGCCATCAGCATGGCCGATCCATCCGTCTACCATCAAACTGGCCACGCCTACATGTCAGAGAGCCGCCATTTGTTTCCTCCACAGGCCGGACTAGTCATTCTCCATATTGGGCTCGCGGTTTTATCACTAATTTGACATTTATTTCTTTATTTCTTAAGGAAATCATTAGAGAAGGAGAAGAATTCTCTCACCAACAAGATGTCGCGTTACGGTACGTAGTGGGCGGGGCTTCTTGACAGCGGGGCCTGGTGCAGTATTAGACAACTGTAGGTCTATTGATGTGAAATGACAGCACCACAATCCCAGCAGTCAGGCCGGATGTGCAAAAATATGGCTGTCTGAGGGAGGCGGTAAATAGTGCAATGGGGGCGGAGCAAGACTCTGGGGATAGAAGGGGTGGAGCATAACAGGGGGTGGAGCACAGCATAAGTGGATAGAGGCGGACGGATCGTGACACAGGGGTTAGAAGGGGCGGAGCATAAGCCAGGATACGGTATTACACAGTAGAGGGGTGACATATGGCGGTGTAACCCACAAGCTGCTTTTTCCCTTCAGAGAAGGAGCTGAAATCTCTACGACATGAGAACCGTAAGAACGCCATGGTGTCCTTCGCCCTCTTCTTCCTCGTAGTGCTGATCTATTACTGCTGGACCATGTGACCTGCCGTAGACGCCGTGCAGGATGTGTCCGCAACGTCTCCAGGGTCACAGACATTACTGTTGGGGGCAGCAGATCGCAGGCCCTCTCCTGCTGAAAGTCATCCAGTAGCCAGAGCGCCACCTGGAGGATTATGAGACAGTTGTTATGACCTGGCTCTCAGGTAGCGCAGCAGCTGCTGAATATTACTCGGTGATGGCTCCTGCCTGCTGACGACCTCCACGCTGCTATTATTTCTGCCAAGACGGTGACCATACAGAATGTTTCTTTCATACATTTGTATAAAAAAAAAAAAAAAACTTTTTTTTTCAGAGGTCCTTGCTCCCCGGCTTCTAGGGTGGTGGGGTCCAGGTAATATTCTGGTCAGCGGGTAATCTTGGTGTAGATTTTGGGTGATCATCCCTGATCTCCATTGGTACAGTCCTGCACCTCTGCTGATGGCTCAGTCTGCACTGCTGCTCTTGTATTCTAATGAACCAGGAGGCTCAGGATGAGCTGTAGCCTCTACACACTGATTCCCCACAGTCCCTCTGATTTATATGTTTGATGGCAGACTCTGCACTATTGTGATGGAACCCCTGAACACAAGTGTGAACAGAATCTAAATCCGTGTCTTGTGAAAGGGACTGAGTGTCCTGCAGTTTGTTTTAGTCACTCTTCTGTAGGATCACCCCACAGGTTAGCAGTGCGGCTGTGGTGGTCTTACCCTCTTGTTTTTGCTAGGTTCTCCCCTCTATGCCCTCCCCCATTACCTGCCGTATGCAGAGACTCTGACCCAATTGTCCACATCACAATTTGATCTTTGACCCCTCAGGTCCTTCCGCTTGCTCATTTTTCCTGCTTCCACCACATCATCAGCTGACTGTTCACTTGCCAAGTTGGCATATCGATCTTGCCGCAGACTCCACGGCGCCTGGCTCTGGCTGATTGGGTCAGTGAGCAAAGCCGCGGCAGAAATCCATAGCATTACAACAACTTTCCACCACCGGGCCAGAATTTGGAGAGAAATCCAAGGTGGAAGACTGCCTTAAAATCCCCTAAAAATCCTGCTGCTGTTCTGGTCACCACATCCCAGATCTGACCTGACCCTCGCTGTAAGGGGCAGCTCTATCCCACTGCACGGGCCCCAGAAGATAGGCTATTCGCAGCCCCTCACCAGGGGTTTCCAGTTGGGGGGGGGCCAGCAGAGATTCCTCTCTATCTAGCATACTGTTATATCCCTATCATTTTCCTGGCCCAGTGCATGAGCTCAGCGTTCTCTAATGGCTGCCCCATCACCAGCTCTGAGGCCCATAGGGCACCCCAAGATGTGGTTAGATGAGAGTCACAGCCAGAAGATACCAGATGTTGTAGAACTGTAGTGCACGGGGACACACTGTCAGACTGACGCAACACCAGGGGGCACACTAACACTTAAAGGGATAGTCCCATCTGAGTCAGTTATGCCTCACAAATGTTTAATAGGTGTCAGGGAGGAAAAAAGGGGGCTCTTCTTCTTGCCCAGCTACACACGGGACAACAAAGCATGTATATAGGATAGGAAATATAGTTTCACAACATCTGGAGTGCAAAAGGTGTCTGAGCCCCCCATTACTACTTACCGATCCCCACTCCACAGTGGGCAGTCTGTCTCTTCTCTCCACAGCCTTCTTGTACAGTCTGTAGGGAGCGTTGTCTATTAACAGCCAATACCAGGAAGACTTCAGTCAAGTAAAAGGACACCCTACCCAAAACAGCAGAGACCTCCGACTCAGTACAGACAGTGTGCAGACCATGACATCAATCTCTAGTCCCTCGGCAGAACCAGGCGCAATAGTCCGGTGTTATATCCAAACTCTAGTGCTTTATTGCCGTAGGAGTGCGGTGTGCTCCCTATGACATGGATACAAGGCAAACCATGCAGTAAAACACACGCTGATAGGACGAGGACAATGAAGCTTCATAGATAGTAAAAGTCAGGGCTTATGGGGAGGGGGGAACAAGAGGCTGCACCAGGTCCCCCTCCCACACCTCAGTGTCCACATTTTCTCTTCTATTTCAATCCATTTATTACAATTGTGCCCATGGAGAATCACAGGAGATCTGTAGGGGGTGACCCTGACCATGATGAGATCTGTAGGGGGCGACCCTGACCGTGATGAGATCTGTAGGGGGCGACCCTGACCGTGAGGAGATCTGTAGGGGGCGACCCTGACCGTGAGGAGATCTGTAGGGGGCGACCCTGACCGTGAGGAGATCTGTAGGGGGCGACCCTGACCGTGAGGAGATCTGTAGGGGGCGACCCTGACCGTGAGGAGATCTGTAGGGGGCGACCCTGACCGTGATGAGATCTGTAGGGGGCGACCCTGACCATGATGAGCTCTAGAACCACGCTGACCCCTCCCCAGCTCTAGGAGTGTACTGTTCCCCCTGCACTCAGCTCTAGGACCGCACTAACCCCACTGTACTCAGCTCTAAGACTGCACTGATTTCCCTCCCTTGCACTCCGCTCTAGGACCACGCAGACCCCCACCCTCCAACGCAGCACCAGGCTCTAGGACCAAAGCTAACCCCCCACCCCCCTTTCACTCAGCTCTAGAACCGTACTGACCCCAGACCTTGTGTAGCAGGGTAGGTGGAAAAAAAAAAAAAAATTCCTGCGACACAAGAAAAATAAAAGCGGGATGTAAAAGAAAATCTATATTCCAAGGTGTCCCTGGTCTGCAGTGCAATAAATGTCTCTTTAATGAAGTCGAGGGCAGGGGTCTCCCGTTCATCTCTCAATCCCCTCATCCTCCATTTAGGCTTTAAGTCTCTGACAGCTGCCCCGATCCAACAGCAGAGCAGTCCATGGTGAAGAGGTCGCCCGGCCTTCAGTCAGTCCTACCACTACCTGTCCTCTCTACCCCCACACGACGAGGGCTGGTGCATCCGGATGAAGTTCAGGACGGTCTCTTTGGAGAGCTTGTCCGTGTTGGGGTCTTGTTTCTGAGACTCGTGGATCTGCACCCCCTCGCCCCACTCCCAGAAGAGCCGCTCTGAGAAGCAGACACTGCAAGGCGAGACATCAAGAGGAAATAAGGGCAAAGCCAAAGGGAACACATCTCATTTTCCATAATGTTTTTTTGGCAACAAGTTCCCTTTAAGTAAATCTGTAACTTTCCAATCTACTGTCAGGAACATTCCTTTACATCCAGGCGCTGCAAACCTGAGCAGACACTTGTCAGAGCTGAGGGTTTGCTATAATTGCATCAAGTTTAGACAATCCTCTGTGTGGATAGTTTGTTGCAATGTATCAGTGCAGGTAAGATATCAATTCATTTTCCTAACAGTGAATTGTTTAGACTGGATACAACTGTAACAAGGCTTCACCTTACTTCATGCGTATAGCGGACATGCTTTTGCTATACAGTTTTTTTCTGCAATATTTGGATGGGATTAGCTAGACTCTCATTCACTTTGCTGGTACTGTAAAACACTGCGTTTTTTTCTGCTGCGTTTCGGCAGCGCGAGGCCTCAGCCTAAAGGGGTTGTCCAGGCATCGATATCAGTTCTGTGTGTAGTGGACAGTCCCGTTATTGCAGATCACCTCCCATTTGTTTTACTGAGTGGTAAGCTGCAGCGACTCAGTTCCGCCACTACACAGAGAACGGCACTGTCTGCTTCCTGCTCCATTCTCTGTGTATCACCTGCTGAGAACAGCTGATGGGGGTCCAAGATCTTGGACCCCCACTGATCTCATGGATAGGATATCAATATTGTTAGCTAAGAAAACCCCTTTAAGACTGGATGAGTCCATGGGATATGCGCTGAAACCTAATAAGGGACTCTGTGCTTCAGACTTACTGAAATGGTGCAATGGATTCGACTGGGACCTCGAACATGGACGTGTGAGTCTTGATGTTGTAGAAGTATTTGCGGTTGTGGCTCTTGCTGAAGGCCATGGTCCAGGGATCTGCAAGACACAAGGTCGGAGGTTATTGTGGGGGTTGTGGTGCATCTATATCGCACCCATGGCACATAGTGCACTCACCATTCACCGTCTTTATGATGTACAGTCCGGACGGCACAAAGTGGCGGTCATCTCTGCCGGTATAGGAGAGCCGCGGCATCCCCCCTGAGCTCTTAATGACCTTCATCTCCAACCTATGGCCGGGCACAGGAGAAGCAGTCATTACATGTGGTGTCACCCCATCAAGGTTAGAATTACCCCAGGAGGGGCAACAGGGACCCAGGCGACCACCCCCAGACATTACGATATGTCACAGCTACTATATAGTCCAGCTGGTGGAGGGGTGAGGTATAGGAGCTCTAAAATGTAAGCTGGGCAGGGATCAGCAGCCATTAACACTCCAGCTGTTGTGGAACTACACTTCCCAGCATGCACAACTGCTCGGCTGTTCCCTGATCTACCACTGAAGTAAATGGAGCATGATGGGAGTTGTAGTTTCACAGCGTCTGCTGATCTCTGTCTTACATACTGGCATTGTTGTCTAACCCCTTACCCTATATATCTGCCATGAGCGGGGGTTACTTAGTTCTCCGTGGCAGATATACACCTCATAGTGATGTGGTAGGCGCTGCCGCTAGATATTGTACAATTGTCCCGTCCTCTCCATATACTTTCTCCTGGAGGACAGAGATGACTGAAAACAACTGCTCAGTCACTAAAGTCCACAGTCCTGGGTGTCAAAGGGTTAATCCGATACCTGTTATTTGGGGTCACTTTTCCCTATAGAGAATTTTTGCTACAAAACACCACAGACAAGGTGGAGCTTATATCAGTACGATGCCGTGTGTGAACTGCGCCTGACAGCGGTGTAGCCTTTCTGTAGGCCATCGGATTACCTCAGGAAGATCTTCTGGATCTCCTCCAGCCGGTACACTTCTTTCACCCTGTTGGACAAGAGATGGAAGAATCAACAATCACCGTATAATAGAAAGCTCTGACAATATACAATAGACCGATCTCTGCTTGTGGTCCGTGAATGGCGACACTCATTGTTTACCTACAGAGGCTGAAAACCCGTCCTGACCTAGTCCTGCTTACACAGCTGAGAGTCATGCAGTGGCTGTATATAGCTCACAGGGGATTGGCTGGACTGACACACTGTGACACAACAAAGAGGGAGTGGTGTGGGTGGGAGGGGGTTCATTTTACTTACCGAATGGGGTTCATATCCGGGCGACTGGGCTTAGACACAGCCTTCACAAACTTCTCAGCCAGCTGTATCCTAAGGGAGGAGAGGACACAGTAATACCCCATTATCCTCTGCATTCGTCTCAGAATTGTTGCAGACAACCGTATGAATGGTCAGTGTGCTACATTGGCTATCTGACCCATTCATTTCTATGGGACTGTTCACGACTGTGAATGACACGGTCCTACGTGCGGACTGGCAATCCACGCCACAAAATATGGAACAGGTCCTATTCCTGTCCGATACCTGCTTCCCGGCTCCTATTCATTGAATGGAAAGGGCCGGTGCACAGGCAGCACAAGGATGACATCCGTGTGTCCCCCGTGCAGCGCCCATGCTGTTCATTAATGGCAGCCGGATAGCACGCGGTTGTGTGCAACCATTTTTAAATGAATTGAGCTCGACTTCCTCTTCTCAGGCCAGAAACGTCACATCCATCAGTCACATTGCCATGCTGCAGCTCAGTCCCATTTAAATAAACAGGGCTCAGCTGCAATACCAAACGCATCCATATAACGTACAGCGCTGTGCTTAGTCAGCAGTGAAGAGGCCGCAGCAATCAATATCATAGACCTGGTAACCCCTTTAATAAATTATCAGCATACAGTCAGAATTTTGGTGCATTTAACGTAATAAATCTCCAGTAAGTAGTGATGCACCAAGGCTTACCTCTGGTTAAAGTGATGGGGTCGGACATCCATGCCGTTAAGGAAGAGGACATCCAGAATATGGACAGCGCTGATCTTTCTCTGTGCTTTCCCCTGGAATCACAGAAAAGGCCCTTTAACTGGGCGGCAGCCAATGAGGCCTCCACTATAGCTCTGATGTATCAGCACATAACAAGGCATTTAGTATATTCAGGGGTAGTAACCACTACAGGAGCTTGTGGCCGCACAGGCTGTCACCCAACTTTCCTGCACATTGTCACTTCTCACCTCGCCTTTCAGCTCATGGACGATCTCCACAGACAGGAGGGTGTCTCTAGGGAGCTCCGTTTTTAGATCCAGTTTAGTCCAGCGGTCAGAAGGACGACCCCCCCAGGTGTAGATCTGAGACCTCTGAAGAGACAGTGACATAAGTCAGCTGAATACTGCCACCCAGCTTTCTGAGATTCCAGCGCAGGATACGGGTGCATAAGCTTATATTCAGTCTTACCCCTAATCCTAGGAGGAACTTCTGCTCGCTCCCGGACACCATGCACCTGTAGTCCAGCACGTGGCTCAGCTTCTCCAGGGTCTTGGCAGTCAGGGGGGTCGGCTTGAAACTGTAAATGTCTATGTCTCGGCTCTAGATAGAAGGACAGAACGCTCAGTCATCGGCTTCTTATATAGGGACGTTGTAAGATGGAGAAGAGGTGGAGCTCGCAACGTACCTGGATCAGCTGGAAGAACTTGCTCTTGGGGTCAGTGTTAGTCGGGGCCACTCGAGCCTGGTCAGGAATCTGCAAGAAGAAATAAATCATTCTGTGACGTCACACCCCCTTGTTCGTACAAGTCAAAAATGTGTCTAAAACATGAAATAAATATGTGGCCAAGGTATGTTGGAGAGTATTAGGGTGCAGATATAAACAGCGGGTACTATAACGGTACAGCATCTCTACTTACCCCCCACAGCTTCAGACACTCTTTACGCAGGTCCGCCTGGTGAGGCTCACTCAGGGTCCTGCAAAAAAACAATTACAGGTGACTATACATCAAAACCCGAAATCACTGGTTATTTAATTGAACAGAACCCATCACGTATTAACTGATGTAAACAGATGGACTTGATAGAAGTGGTGAAAGGTCCTATGTAACTCCTCCACCTAGCTGGCTGTTCTGCTGCACGCTGTACCTGGAGGAGCCTGACAGACAGACTTGTGCAGTAGGCACCAAATTTGGGTGTAGTTGAAAATAAAAGTTATCGACTATGGGTAGAATCCCTCTAATCATTCTATCATTAAAATCACATTTTTTCACGATCGCACGTCAGAACAGCCTTAAGAAAGACTATTCTTCTCCTACCTTTAGATGTCTTCTCCGTGCCGCCGTTCGATAGAAATCCTGGTTTTCTTCAGTATGCAAATGAGTTCTCTCGCAGCACTGGGGGCGTCATGTTCAAACTTCTAGCCTTGGGGGGAGCCGACTGCACATGCCTGCCGGTCACAGAAATATGGCCGCTTGCACAGTAAGCTGTGCAGCGGCCATTTTCTTGTGGCTGCTTACACAGTAAGCTAGCGTAAGCGGCCATTTTCTTGTGGCCTGTAGGCATGCGCAGCCTGAGGCCTAGAAGTTTGAACCCAGCGCCGGAAGAAGACGCGCAGAGAGGCCGTTCCTGAAGAAGATGGAGGCGGAGCTGGAGATTTCTCTCACAGCATTAGGGACACCCCCAGTGCTGTTTGAGCACTGGGGCCCGCTCCCAGTGCTGCGAAATAACTCATTTCCATACCAAAGAAACCCGGGATTTCTACCAAACGGCGGCGCGGAGAAAACATCTAAAGGTGGGAGAAGCCTTTCTTAAGGCTATTCTGATGTTTGATCGAAAAAAAATTAGATTTTAATGATAGGATCCCTTTCTATTCTACAATACTTGATACTATATAATTAGATGTGTAGGATATTCCAGATTTACCGTCATGGGAACCAATCACTGAATTATTATTAGTCGAGCTGTAGAAAACTAGAGAAGTCGGAGGTTTCGCCTCCCAACTCCAACGCCTTGGGTTTCTATAGACAGGACAGAGGCTGCTGAGGACTGCCCGGCTTCTGCTGGTGGATTATGGAGGGTCTCCTACAAGATTCCCAGTGGATCCCCTATAGATTCTACACACATCAGTGAGAGCCGTCAACACTTACGAGTCTTGGACGAAGGCGTGGATTTTAGCCAAAGCTTTGATCTGGAACTCGCAATAACTGCAAGAGAAGATGGAGAGAAGACCGGTCACCTAATGTCACTGTACACAGTCGCAGGGCAAAAACCATCTACATAGTCCTGCTAACACAGCTGAGGGTCTGTTATAATGTACCAGACATTGGTCTCGGTCTCTAGCACAAATCCCTCTCCAGTCGTAAACTGCAGACTGAGAGTTATTGAGTTATTTGGTGTAAGCACAGCTAAAAAAAATTATATATATATATATATATATATATATATATAATAATCCCCCGCTGTGCGAGCAGGACCAGGTCAGGGCAGGATTTCTGAATAATAAAAGAATTCATTGGTAGCAAGGAGCAGATACATGAAGTAAAATACTTCCTAGTGCAAAGATCAAACCTTAGAGACAGAAATCCTGCAATGCTTCCATGTAAAATGCCCACAAACCCCTGCTCCCCATCACACAGCTACAAAATGACAAAATTTGTCCTACCCGAAGCCACCACTAGGGGGAGCTCACTGCAAGAGCAGGTCTTATAGAGCTTAAAGGGATCTGTCATCAGTATGAAAATTCAATTTTGGGGCTAGAAAACCCCTTTAATGGAAGCACCAGAGCTCCATTAAAGGTGCCTGACGATTTGTAGCAAAGCCTATACAGATGTTATGACATTATACAGTGCACCATTTTGGTCCTAATGTGGAGACTCGCATTATATTAATTCGCTTCCACATCCCACAGTTTGCCACAAGGTTTTGACAGAAGTTTTCCTCGGTGTCCTCACCTCTCATTGGAGCGCACCATGAACTCAAAAAACTGCCGGTCACCTCTCAGCACCTCCAGGGGCACCACCAGATTCACGTCCTGCTCAGAGTTACGCAGCTGGTTCAGGCGAAGGTTGATGGTAAACAAGTAGTTGCGAACGTCCTCTGTACCGACCTTCAGGCCACGGCACACCACGTACCTAGAACAAGGGGCAGGAGGATGTGAGGAAGAGGTCACCGACAGCCACTATATACATCACTATACTGCGCAACAAAGCCCTGTATATACTGAGGGAGATATGTGGAGGAAACACTACAGAGCACTGTACCAGCAGAATAGTGAGTGCAGCTCTGGAGTATAATACAGGATAAGTAATGTAACGTATATGTACACAGTGACTGTACCAGCAGAATAGTGAGCGCAGCTCTGGAGTATAATACAGGATAAGTAATGTAATGTATGTACACAGTGACTGTACCAGAATAGTGAGCGCAGCTCTGGAGTATAATACAAGATAAGTAAATAAAGTCAATGAAGGTCATACAGACTTGGACAATTTTCTGCACTCTTTCCAGCAACTCATTCTAGGAAGGTCAGGGGTTTGGTGAACACCATCTCTTTCATAACGCACCATGTGCCCAGTTACTCACCTTTCGGAGTTAGCTGGCCGGCTGGTGACTGGCTTGAAGAGAGACACACGCTCAAAGCAGCAGTACAGCAGGTAGATGAGACCCACACTGAATGGGGTGAACAGGTCAAAGGTCTTACAGATAAAATGTCCTCCTGTAACAAACATAACACAATATGTAAGAAACTGTGCATGCAAATCAAGATAGAGAGATAAGAGATAGATAGATAGATAGATAGATAGATAGATAGATAGATAGATAGATAGATAGATAGATAGCTCTCACCTGTTCTGACAACAGACAGTCCCACCAGGCACTGGCAGAGCAGCAGTTGTTTGCTCAGGATCTCCTGGATGTTCTCCTGACCCTCCACAGAGAATCCCTGTAAGGAGAATACGTCATCACTGACAAGCAGAGACAATGGACACCACCCATACTGTCCATAGCACCAACGCTTCCTCTGACCTACCCCATCCGCCATCATGAAGTGCACACCCTTGTGTTCAGTATTGTCCATGACAAAGTTACGAAAAGCTGTGATATTCTCCGGACGAGTCACATCCCCGTCACCATCCACCCCTCCTTCACCTAAGATAAAAATGCACAATATCATCATCCAAAAACTTCTCACAGACCAGGATTTGTTACAATGGATCAACCTCAACCTGTCTATTCAATTACATTAAACAGAGAAGGAGCACAAATCACTCCAGTTCTGATACTTTGCTACAATGTGTCAGTTTAGGTGGTAATGAATAAGTCTGAAGTCCAGGCAGCTCAGACTGGTGGCCCAGTGGCTAGTATGGTCACCCTAGAGCTGTGGGGTCCTGACCCTGGACACATCCCATGGAGTGCGCCATTTTGTTTGCATTGTTTGGTTCCCCCTTACGACAATGACTGGCTTTGTATCAATTCGCCTGGGGCGTGTATGACACAGAATATCATGGGGAAAGGGATTGATGTCAATGATGAGAATCTCTGTACAGCGCTATGGAATTGGTCAGCACTATATAAATAATGACATCTGGAATAATGAATGTCAACTCTTGGTTGTCCCGTGAAAATAAAAAACAAACACAAACAAACTTTCTTACTTAAATTTATACGTTTATGAACCAAAGACACCCAAAGGGATATAACCTGCGCTGTTCTATTCCTTTAAGAGAAACACAAGACTCACCATAATAAGGTTCGAAGAGTTCACTGGACGCCGAATAGAAGTCTTCAAGTTTGAAGTCATTGGGCCCCTTCAGGGTCATACCGAAACCTTTGGCGTGCCACTTCTTCCTCCATAAGACGTACTCCGAGAAGCCACCAGGACCGGCACAAACATCCGCAAAGTAAAGCAACTCAGAGTCTCTGTCTTTAAGCAGTGGCTTCTGAAGAACGAGAAGGAAGAGAGAAGGAAATATTACCGAAAATGTAACTGGAGCAAATGTATAGCAAAGCCTTGTTATCCAACCCTTATAGGGCCATATCCTGCAGTCCTCACCCCCTGAGAGTCCTTGGGGTTGGTGAACATGTAATCAAAGACGTGATCGATATTCGCCATCTTCATTGCTGCCCTGGAGAAATAGAAACAACCTCAATGTCAGGAAACAAGACACACAATGTTGTCAGTTCATGGAGTCAGATGGTCAACTAATCCAACAAGGCATTCTATAAACTATTGTAAAAACTAGAGAAGCCAAGGGGTTAAGTCCCGCACCCTCCACCCCTTACCACATGAGGATACTACTGGCATGGGAGAAAGATCCGAGATGGTGACAACCTCAAGCACAATCAGACAGGACCTGTCCATACTACTCCTCTTTATAGATGCTACTTAAAGGGATCCTTCAGGACTTTAATATTGATGACCTCTCTCTAGGACAGGTGTTTGGGTCAGACTACCAGCGCACCCTCCATCCAGCTAATTAAAGGAGCCATGGTGCACCAGAAAGGTACAGCTCTGTAAATGGTGTAGTGGACATGATTGGTACTGCAGCCTCTCCCACTCACTTCGATAGGGCTGACAGTGATAGCCGTCGTGTCTCAGAAGTGAACAGAGGGTTGGTCCTGCAGGTTCACTATCACTCTATTCATACTGAGCACTTGGGGGCTCCCACTTTTGTCATCACAGAAGGTCAGAGCAGACTAACATCCAGCGACCCCTCCCCCCCCTCCACCCCAGACTCTGGTTAGAGAATAAATATTTTTAAGGTCTTTAAAATAATTTGACAAACATCCAATGACCTGTTTAGGAAAAAGACCCCGCGGATCATCTCGTACGGGTTAGACCGCGTCCGGGCTCTTCTCATCTCCTCCCCTTCCAACTCGTCAAAAGCGCTCTGCGGGAAAAGGAAAGCACATGAGCTGGGATATGGCGGCAGGATCCGATCTGGGGCTGTGACTAACAACAGTCCACCAGGACGCGTAGCCCCTTACTGCAAATCACTTTATAGGAATAATATCTAGAAGCAGGCCCGCTTTAGGTTTGCCATTCAAGTCTATGGAGAAGGCCCAACTGCTGGACTTTTTGGATTATTCAGACCCCTCTGCTGAATGTAGTCTAACTAATGTTCCATTATGGCGTCTCAGTGGGAATGTATTACCAGTGGGCACCTGGTTACACTCTACAACAGGCTGTCAGGGGCAATTCTACCTTCATGTAAGACCACAAGGCTTAGGGGGTGTCAGGGATTCAGACCTTGCACTCCAGGAGGCTTCTGAGGAGGGGCTCTTGGCAGAACTCTGTCTCGTCGTCAATGATCAACTTCCTCTGAAACACAAGATGGCAGTAGAGAGCGTAAACTGACAGTCCGGAGCTGCTGACCATAAGGGCTAGTTCACGGTATCCCGTCGTGGCTTTCCGCTCCGGATTAGGCCCAAATGAATGGGCCTAGTCCAAAGGGTACTGTCGCTGAATCAGCCGCAGAATCCGCCTGAAGAAAGGGCAGCTCGCTTCTTTTTTCCGCTAGCCGGAACAAACCACTACCGGAAAAAAGAACACTAGCGGTCTACATAGGCTTCTATTGTGAGGGGGCGGATTTTGAGGAGGATTCCGCGGCAAAATCCACCCACGTGTGAATTAGCCCTTAGACTATATTAACCACTGACGTGCCACCCTCACCATCCTGCAGTGAATAATGTACCTTGCCTACTGTCATCCAATCAGAGAGCTCGTCTTCGTCAGGGATCTCAGTGGTGCATTCTGGAAACCAATCAACTTCTTCATAAGCTGTGGCCTGGAACATGAGAGAGAAGGTTGGAGCTAGCGGTCACTCAGCGTCTACGTGCGGCCGCTGCCCCCTCTTCCCTTCTTACCTCAGGAATGTCCCTCCAGTTTATGTTCAGCTCCTTCTCAAACCCTTTCAGGATCAGACCCAGACCCCTGCGCCCCTTCTGCTTTGAGGCCTCCACAATTTCTTTTCGCCCCTGTCCATACTTGCCCAGACCTTCTCCTTCACGGAAACCCATCTTTGCCTGATAGGAGAGACAGAAGAGTCAGAGAAAGGAAGCCAAGAGAACAGTCATGGAGTAACAGTCTCTATGACACAGACTTATAACACATTCATGGAAACTGAGTTACTTCTATACTTCATGCTGTCAGCTGTATCAGCCCCAGCCCTCTGTCAGATCTTCCTGGCAGTCAGCCATACCTGCTCTTTGGACCGTTTCTCTTTTCACCTGGTCACTTCGAGGCTGCCCCCTCCCACCTCTGTCAATTTTTGGTAAGAAGCCCTACAAATGTGCAGAGACAAATCTGACCTACCCGCCTTAAAGGGACTGGTCATTTTAGGAAACATAACCCAATACTAAACATACTTCTATCTCTTCATCAGATGTTTTGCGTTATTGTTCTTTCCTTGTGAGGTCACACTCCTATCAGCACTGGACGCATAGTACTTATAGGCTTTAAAGGGAACCTGTCAGGGCTATATGAGACACTAAACCCCTCACAGCTCCTTATGTACCAAGGGGTTTAGGGTCCCATATAGACCTGTAGCAATGTCACCCATGCCTGCACTGATAAACCCCAAACCTTTATCCTTACCTAGAGATGAGTCTAAAGACTCACACTGGACTCCGCTCTGGTGCTTTGGGCGCATACCTAATCTCCAGCATATATGCACAGAACCCAAGAGAACCCCAGGCTTCACTGTAGAAATGCTCCGATGCCAGGATTAGAGGACCACGGGTTAAGTACAAGCGTTTTCTATTTTTATAGGGGCACAGATGACATTAATGTCGAGAGCCGAGCAGCCGCCCAGTCTCTGCTGTTTTATACAGCAGAGACCTACCTCTAATATCCGCGACCTGTGCCAGCACTGATCACGGGCATTAGCCCCTCTGGTGCCTCAGTCAAAGCTGACAGAGCCTACATTGTAGCAGAAGCGCGTGAGCGCTGCCATTTTGCCGGGGATCACCAGCACTCGAGGCCGGTGTCCTGTTAGTATGACAGCTGGGAGTCTTGTGAAGGCTCCCAGGCCTGTCACTCATTAGTTTCTGTTGTAGGCTGCTCTTTGCAGCCAGCAATAGAAGTGCTTTTTTTTTTTTTTTTTTTTGCATTAGTGATCAGATTCCCTGGGGTTCAAGAGCTCCTAGGGGGTCTAATGAATGCAAAGAAAATAAAATTTAAATAAAAAACATAAATAAAAAAAATAAAAAATATTACAAGTTCAAATCACCCCCTTTCCCTAAAACACATATAAAAGTACTTAAATACTGTGAGACACCTTCACATTAGTATACCTGAGTCCGAAAACGCCCGCTCTACAAGTCTATAAAAATATTTTTCCCGTACGGTAAATGTCGTAGGAAGAAAAAAAAATCAAAAGTGTCAAACTGCCGTTTATTCACTGTTACATTTCTGATAAAAATTTGAATAAAAAGTTATGAAAGCAATAACAATTCCCCAAAATAGTATCACTAAAAAGTACATCTGTTCCCGCAAAAAAAAAAAAGACGCCCTATGCATCCCCATACACGAAAATATATTAAAAAAAGTTACGGGTGTCAGAATATGGTGGCTTTTAGAAAAATAATTTTTTAACACAGTATTGGATTTCGTTTAAGGGGTTAAACAAAACCATATATATTTGGTATCCCCGGAATTGTACCGAAACACAGAATACAGGTGACATGCCATTTTGGCTACACAGTGAACGCTGTAAAAACAAAGCACGTAAGAGAGTTGCACAAATGCATTTTTTCTTCAAATCCACCCCATTCTGAATTTTTTTTTTTTTTTTACAGCTTCACAGTACATTGTACAGAATAAGTAATGGCGGCATCATTAAGAACAATTTGTCTTGCAAACATTAAGGCACAGCACCGGCATCCCGCCGTGGGTAGCCGCGAGAAAGTGTTCACACACGAAATGTGTGTGAACATACCCTAAAAAAGTTATGGGGTTAGAAGTAGGGGAGGGGGGTCAAAAACAAAAATCAATAAATTCTTCTGGCAGGAAGGGGTTAATAGGGCATATCCTAACTAATCGCCATTAATCAGAATGAAGGTAAAATGTGATTCACTTTGGTCATTATCACCCAGCCCCGCCCAGCAGTCATTGTAGAGACACATTTCTGTAAATCATCATTTACCATGAGTTTCTGGGAGACGCTATTAAACATGGAGTAACGAGAAGACGTTCCCTCTGACAGCGGATCTGCGGAGCTGTCTTTACTCCCAGACCCAAAAACTGGCCTCTTCTCATCACTATCGCTGTCCGAGCCGGTGCCACTTGTGGAAGATTCTAAGAAGAAAAAAAAAGAAAATTGAACATTTATGTCACAAAGATGATACCAGTGAGAATCCTTCATAACAAAAGTCCCCGGGGAGGGGGAGGGGGAAGTCAAGTTATTAGAAGTTTTTTCTTTGTTAGATCAGTTTTGTAAAAGCCGGGTGACAACCCTTAGGATCCCCACTATAGCTCACTAAGGTTGTCATCGTCACGAAAACGTCTTTCTGGGGGTAGTAAAAGAACTACTTAAGACACTGACTCAAGAACTGACACTTACTGGGGGTTTAATGTTTTACCCATTCTATAATATTCACTGTCTCCTCAATGAGCCAATACAAAATCAAAACATTATGGCCCCACGTCTGAGGGGGATTCCAAAGCACGGTTGCGAAGACTATGGAGGACGTCCTGTCCAGCTCTGTGTAAAAGGATCGGAACAGAACTCACCACTGATATCATCTAAGTGCCTTGTGCTAAAAATTCTGAACCCCCTCAGTGTGTCCATGAACCCCTGCACTGCACAGGACTAGTACACCAGTAGGGATTCCCGTCCACATGTGGCCTCATACATATGTCAGATGAGATGTTACAGGGGATACAGACAAGGTACAAGGGGCAGTGAGAAATAACATGCCCCGCTTACCTTGGGTGCCATGATTGCTGTATTGAGTGTCGTCATCTGAGGTTGAGCTCAGGTTGAGCCCTAGTTCTTCGATGCGCCTTTTCTGTTGGTTTTGGTTGCTGCTCAGGACTTCTCGCTCTGAGCGTCTCTTCATTCTCACTTCTGAGATGTGACAGGGAGACAAAGTATTGTTACCAGGCTGCTCAGCGACGTCTATGATAAGCGGTTATGAACTGACCAGGTAATTGTCCAGACACAATGCAGAAATTCAGCGTATATAAATTATAAACTATAGCACAAGGACATTATTGGGGAGAGGGGGGTGCGGCTGAATGTGCACAGATGACCCTATGACTTCAGTGGGTTGTACAGTTGTTAATTTCACCTGCAGAGGGAAAGTGATGGTCGTGGGTCGCTGAACCCAGAGATCTGCTGACTGCCAGGGCCTGGTATAGATTGTTCCCCTTATTATATGCTGTGTTGTTATGGTGGTGTACGAATATAATGACAATCTTTTATTTATTTCTCTTAATGGTCATGGTAGTTTTGCTTTTGTTGTCCATATTACATGAGTCACACATTATTGTGTTTATTAACCCAACATATTAAATGTATCAGTGTAGCATAAATCTCTTTGTGTACACGATCATATTTAGGTTTCCAGGCCATTAGGTGACAGATAATGGATTTGCAGTGTGACCATGGACAAGGAGACTAGACTCACAGAGGTAAGGAGCGCAGCTCAGGAGGTGAGAAAATACCCCGGGAACATGGACTCTCAGTCAGGTCATCACCAGCTTGTCAGGGTGCAGCGCTGCACAGGACAGAAAAGGACAAGACGGGGTAACGTCAGAGATAAAGTCACTAGAGACAGAAACTAAAAAGAATGAACTCAAGAAACTTTATGTTACTTATTCTGATTACAAAAAGAAAACCTTATGCTCTGTTCACATCCAAAGCTGCAGACGTTACAATATTTTATATTCTACTATAATCACAGCCAGAGCTGCAATTTTGCTGTAAAATCACAGCTGAAACTCCATTTGAATCCGAAGCTGCAACCACCGGCATGTACAAGACACGCACATAGTCTGCTGCTGTAACATATAGTGTAACTCAACATCAGATACAAAGACTGTGCATAAGGAAATATTGTAGACTATATAGAGGGAGCATACACTGTATATATAGTATATAGGGAAGATAAACCTTTTATATAGAGATGTGTATAGTATACAGGGAGGATACACCATATATAGAGAGGTGTATAGTATACAGGGAGGATACACAAAATATATATAGAGAGGTGTATAGTATACACTGTATATATAGAGATGTATATAGTATACATGGAGGATACCCCATATAAAGAGTGGGTATAGTATACAGGGAGGATGCGCTGTATATATGTATATATATATATATAGATAGATAGATAGATAGATAGATAGATAGATAGATAGATAGAGAGAGAGAGAGAGATGTTTAGTATACACGGAGGATACACTGTATATATAGAGATGTGTATAGCATACATGGAGGATACCCCATATATCTAGAGAGGTGTATAGTATACACCGAGGATACACCAAATATAGAGAGATGTGTATAGTATACATGGAGGATACCCCATATAAAGAGTGGGTAGAGTATACATGGAGGATACCCCATATAAAGAGTGGGTATAGTATACAGGGAGGATACACTGTATATATAGAGAGGTGTATAATATACTGGGAAAATAAACCATATATGTATAGAGATGTGTATAGTATACAGGGAGGATACCTCATCTACATAGAGAGGTGTATAATATACAGGGAGGATACACTGTATATATGGAGAGGTGTATAGTATACAGGGAAGATACCCCATATATAGAGAGGTGTATAATATACTGGGAAAATAAACCGTATATATATATATAGAGATGTATATAGTATACAGGGAGGATACATTGAATATATAGAAATGTGTATAGTATACAAGAGATAGATGTGTATAGTATACAGGGAAGATAAGTCGTTTATATAGAGAGGTATATAGTATACAGAGACAATACACCAGATATATAGAGGGGTGGATGATAGTATACAGGGAGGATACCCATATATAGACATGTACAATATACAGGGAGGATACACCATATAATCATGTGTTCAGTATAGAGAAGAAGGATACAGTGTATATAATCATGTGTATAGTATACAGGGAGAATACACCATACATAGTCATGTGTATAGTATGCAGAAGGATACACCATATATAAACATGTGTACAGTATATAGACGTGTATAGCATAGTATAAGAATAAACAGGATATAGCCGTGTATAATATACAAGGAGGGCACACCGTATACAGTCATATGTATAGTATGCAGAAGGATACACAGTAGAGGGAAGGATACCCCATATATATACATTTACTAATATACAGGGATGATACACCATATATATATAAACATATGTACAGTAAACAGAATGATAGCCTGCGTATAAAGAGATGTTTATAGTAGATATATATATACACATGGGTATAGTATACAGTGAGGAGACACCATATATATAGCCATGTACATAGGAGGATATCCCGGACACAGACACATGTGCAGAGTATACAGCTGTGACACTAGATATATATAGAGAGAGAATGACGAGCTATTCTATAGACACAGATGATGAGATATTACACAGTATACAGAGAGCCGCTCTTATACACAGGTCACACACAGGATCGCTCTCGGCTGCTGCGGTTTCAGGTTTCGTTTCCCTGGATGTTTACTCCTTCAGAGCCGGGGTCCTTCCCGCCTCCTGGCTGCCACCAAAGACGTCACTCACTGCCGACTCCGCCCCCAGGCGCTGGGCAGTGACGTCACAGGCTGCCCTGATCGCGCCTGCTCCAAAACTAATCATATAAAGTAGAGAAATATCATATGAGAAGGAGCCAGCAAGAGACATAGTGTGTAATACAGAGAGTAGTGTATATAGGAGGGAATGGAGACCACAGTGGTGTATATTACTATTATTACCTCATATACTATGTACAGACATTACTGGACTCCATATATCACTATTATATACAGCAGAATAGTGAGCGCAGCTCTGGAGTATAATACAGGATAAGTAATGTAATGTATGTACACAGTGACTGCACCAGCAGAATAGTGAGCGCAGCAATACAATACTGTAACAATTTCCATGAGACCCTGACTGTTTTAGCATTTATCACCTGTCTAGTATATTGATATTCCATGTGTTATCTGAGTTAGTTGTGGTTTTGACACATTTATTTTGTGTAGGCTGACACTGTCCGCAGGACCTTCTGATGAGCTTAATGTAGAAGCGCTCTCAAACTTCTGAACTTGTACATCTGTGCTACCATGAGAGAGATCCATAGAATTTAGTTGAGTCTTAAAGAATAATTGTCTCTTCAATGTGTGCAGTGTATGGGAGACATCATATCAGCTGGTCCTCACCCACCAGCTCAGGGAGAACTGACAATTATAGTGTGCAGAGAGCAAAAGTGGTGGAAAATGCCGTATACAAGTCACATCATCAGATATTGTACACACACGTGACAACTTAAAGAGGTTTTCCCAAAAACATAACTACATTTAGATTGAGAATAATAATATGTTATAGGGGTTGTCCAGCTGACGCTAGGTTCACACTAGCGTTCGGGTCTCCGTTCTCAGCTTTCCGTCTTCTGCATGCAGAAGACGGAAAGCTGTCAGACCGGGTCCGGCCGTAAGCGCCGGTGAGCATTTTATGCTCTCCGCCGCGAAACCGTTTTTTTTTTTAAATCGGACACAGAGTACTGCATGTCCAACTCTGTGTCCGATTTTTAAGAAAACGGTTTCGCGGCGGAGAGCATAAAACGCTCACGGCCGGACATCTTTCCAATCGTGCTGTGCTGTGAGACCCGGGAGGAACGCCCCCTCCCTCTGCTCGCAGTACTTGTCCATAGACGAGCATTATCAGGGAGGGAGGGGGCGTTCCTCCCGGCTCTCACAGTACAGCGCGATTGGTTGTGCTGTGAAGAAGGACGTCTCTGACTGAGTGTCAGAGACGCTCTTCTGACCATAGAAGAGCTACGGTACCGGACCGTAAGCTCTTCACACTGGGCCCACATCGGGAAAGCCGACAGTGTGCTGAACTCAGCGCACTGTCAGCTTTCCGGCAGTATATAGAACTGCCTGTGGGCAAAATGGTGGAAGGTCCTCTTTAAACATTGAGGTGGAATGAAGGGGCTCATGACACTGGGGGCAGACGAAGGGAGGGGGGAGAACGGCATGACACTGGGGAAGAAATGGAGGGACAGGAATCTGGGGGTAGAGATGGGGGGGACATGAAACTGGGGGCAGAAATGGAGGGACATGAATCTGGGGGCAGAGATGGGGGGACATGAATCTGGGGGCAGAGATGGGGGGACATGAATCTGGGGGCAGAGATGGGGGGACATGAATCTGGGGGCAGAGATGGGGGGACATGAATCTGAGGGCAGAGATGGGGGGACATGAATCTGGGGGCAGATGAAGGGTGTATATGTAACTGGGGGAAAGATGGAGGGGGGACATATAGTTTACGGGTGACTGTAGGAGGATTATACAGTGTGGGGGCACATGAAAAATGAATGGGAGGAGTCAACATAAAAGTGGGTGGAGCTAAATTTGCCGCGGTGCGGCCCGCCGACTGGCTGGGATCTTGCTCTGCAGCCCACATGCTGAGTTGAGTTTGAGACCCCTGCTCTAGAAAGCTTCAAAGAACACAAGTAAAAAGATGACTTGGTCCTTCCCCTTCTCTGAGCTACTGTCCCTTCTAACCACGTATAAGGGGGAACATATATATTTATATGGAGAGGCCACTCTCACCCTGTTGGAGCAAAAAGAATGAGCAGATAGTTCAAAGTGCATAATGACCCATCAAAGTGAACCAGGAGCAAAGCAGCAAGGTGGGAAGCGAATCAGAAGTAGAGGCATCAAAGTGGCAGCAAACATAAGAGGCTTTCTCAATCTTTGGGGCTGAAGCAGGAGGTGACTACAAGGTCCTGCATGGCTCAGGAATCTTTGATAAATGCCTTTACTTCATTATAGTGAATGGGTGTCACATGTCCCCTGCTCTGCTCTCTTTTCTATGTCCTGAGCTCTTTCACTCTGGAGAGGTCATGATTCACAGTAGCAGAACATCTGAGCAGGCCTGTGTTGTGTGCGAAGGAGGAATTATAGCAGCAACTTACGCCTTGTAATAGAGGGGTAATGCCTGTCAAGGAAGAGAGTAATCCTGGGAAATGAAGCCCTTTACAATGGATGCTCCGGTGGCATCAAATCAACTGAGCTGCACAGAGCTAGGAAAATACGTTTTTCAGAGCTATGGAAGCTTCATTTACTGAATATTTAGGCAAACATAGACGTCATGATATTTACATCTCTCTAACTTAACTCCTTTGTTTCCACTATCTATCCTGATATGTCCATTATGACGTACAACCATAACTCCTGGGCTACACACTGGGCTACAAGCTGCCCTCAACGGACCCTGAGAATAACAGAGCCGAACGGAGCGGCTGTCAAGTATTTGAAACCGAGATCACCTGATGAAAAAGTCGGGCTTGCAGCACTTTCATCCAGTGAATTCTGACAGACACCCAGCACAGATGTGAACTGAGGGCCTTCAAATAAATGGAAGCTGTTTGTGATGTTGCCTGGCTAGGTGAGTGACTATGCTGACAACCTTTGGTACTGTAAATAGAATAGCAGTCACCTACTATTACTGGTAAGGGCGGAGGACACATCCTTTAAGTGCTGCGTACTCTTTCATCCTCTATATTTGTCTAATTAGTTTAGGTTCCACCTATAGGACCTCACCCATAGAAAGAATGGATCTCCCTTGAGGTCTTCGGACTCTTCTTGAGCACACCACACCCTACTGGCTTACGACTTTAGGGTGCATTCACACTACATAACGCCAGCGTGTATCACAGCCGTACACGCCGGCGCTACAGCAGGGCTGCCGAACACTTCCCATTCATTTCTATGGGCGTCGGCATGCGAGCGCTCCCCATAGAAATGAATGGAAAAAAGCAGTCCATTCATTTCTATGGGGAGCACTCGCATGCCGGCTCCCATAGAAATGAATGGGAAGTGTTCGGCAGCCCTGCTGTAGCGCCGGCGTGTACGGCTGTGATACACGCTGGCATTACGTAGTGTGAATGCACCCTTACTGTAATTTACAACAGGTAGGTCCTTCATGCTGGCTGAGCTGTACTGACCTGGTAGTTGGGGTTATTTCAATAAACCTTTCTTTTGTTTTTTTAATGTAGATATAGGGATCACAATGTACATTTTTTTCTCCTATCAGTATGCCTTTGTAGAAAGGGAGGAAATCCACGCAAACACGAGGAGAACCTGGCAGGATACAAGCCCAGGACTCCAGCGCTGCAAGGCTGCAGTGCTAACCACTGAGCCACCGTGTTGCCCCTCAATAAACCTTTAACTCCTTCCAGACTGCCTATAGACTATATATGTCCAGCAGTCCTCTCTAGAGATGAGCGAACACTGTTCGGATCAGCCGATCCGAACAGCACGCTCCCATAGAAATGAATGGAAGCACCTGTGACGCCGGCCGCTGGCAAAGTCAGCGTCACAGGTGCTTCCATTCATTTCTATGGGAGCGTGCTGTTCGGATCGGCTGATCCGAACAGTGTTCGCTCATCTCTAGTCCTCTCTTAACCCTACAAGGATGTACCCTGACTTGGATGTCCTTGCTGACGTTAAGCAGCTGCAGGATCGGCGACATCCCGGTAGCGGCTTTCTAGCCATGTCCTCAGTGTCACAACTATGTGTCACCTATGTAAAAACTACTGTAAGGCTGAAGCCTCGCGTTGCGGAAACACAGCTTATTTTGTTGCAGTTTTTTGAGCCAAAGTCAGGAGTGGCTACAAAAGGAATGGGAGAGATAAGGAAGTTCTTATTGTTATCTCTTCTGCTCAATCCACTCTTGGCTTTGACTCAAAAAAAACGCAACAAAAATAGCTGCATTTCCACAACGTGGGGCTTCAGCCTAAGCGACAAGGTGAATTAGTTAAAGAATTTTTTTTTTTTTACACAGTGCAAAAAATATGTAATTCCGTAATTTCACATCTGAATTTGATCATTTCTAATAACGGGAGACTTGTTGAAAATGTCATTGTTGGTGAACACTTTGGTAATAGCGACCATTGGGAAGGCAACGGTTGTAAAAAACAAAGCCGACTCAGCTGCATACGAGAGATGCAAGCACCCTGGACTTATATCATCAATGGGTCATCTACTTAAGAGATCACCATCTTATCTGAGCTTTACTGGCATGTTTACAGACTTACTTTACAGTAGGGGAAGGGGTGAGCCCAGTTATTCGAAGAATTAAGACATTTTCAAGAAAAATAACTGAGGGACTGAGCCATGCTGCAACTTGTCAAGGCCTCCCTACCACAAGGGGGCACCAGTCCATCCTATACTTATATGGTAAAAGCATATCATTAAAGGGGTTGGGCAGGAAAGGGTGTAAAATAAAACAAAAGTGTTACCGATCTCTGATCCCTCCCATGTCACCATTATGGGCGATTACTGGTCTGAACAGATAAGTAAGTGCAGTGGTTGGGTGTATCATGTCTTTGGTGGTAGAATCTCAGCACACAATGATGTACCCAAATGTTGCAACCCCTTTAACTACCAGTCCTATGTCTTACAAACCCCTCATCATGTTCCTTATCTCCACTAGTACACAAGTAGAACAATGCAGGCCAAGATGAATATTCATGTAATGGAAGAATTAGCATTTATAATCAGGGACTATACACTTACATACTAACCATCCCGGATTCTGGGTCCTGTCCCTCTGTCTCAGACTGCAGGGGGTATGTCTGGAAGATGCAGATGAGTTGAAGACAGTGGTGAAGCAGGAGCTGTCCTGCTGTCTGCCCCGGGAGTGGTAGATATGATGTGATGACGTCACTCACATCGCACCTGCAGCTCCCTGAAGACTCCAGAGCAGAGACTTTTACAGAGTAGCAGGGGAGTAAGGAGAGGGGAGTATTAGGGAGTTTACGCTCCGTGTATTCTGTCTACGCTCCGTGTATTCTGTCCATTTTAAACGTGTAAAAATACGCGTAAAATGTAGTTAACCATTGAGTTCAATGGCTTTTTCGTATAATTCGCACCTTTTTTTTTGCGCAAAAAGACGCGTGTTATACGAAAAAGCCATTGAACTCAATGGCTAACTACATTTTGCTCGTGGAAAAAAGAAACAACATTCCCTTTCTTCAGGCGGATTCAGCCGCGGACATCTGCCTCGCGACACCTCCCTCCTGTCCATTCATTTGGGCCTAATCCGGAGCGGAATGCCGTGACTGGATGCCGATGCACTGAAATGGCGTCCAGGCGTGGCTAGCCGATTTTTCGGTCCGGAGTCTGAGGCGGCCTCCGCGTCAAATTCCGGACCAAAAAACCCCGTCTGAACCCGTCCTAAGGCCTCCACTCTGTGCCACTCACTTCATTCTTACTCACAAAGCTCTGCACTCCGCTGCACCTCCCTATTACAATCTCTTACCAGTCTACCGCCCTGTCCATGATCAGCTTTCTGGCAATGATAATCCAGCCCCGACCATTCCTGAGCAATCATTTCTGTTAGTTTGAGCACAATTATGCTTTCTACTGTCAGGTGGGCGGTCGTAGGATAGAGCTGAAAGACAAGGACCGCCCACCTGTCAGAAGAGCATTGTGATGAAACTAGCAGCAATGATTGCTCAGGAATGGTGGGGGCTAGAGAAAAAATTCCAACTTCATTAGAATCAGTGGAGCGGAGCCTATGGAAGGAAGCAGAGGGATGAAGGTGGTGAAAACTCCTTTTTAACCACTTAAATACCAGACTGTCTTCCCTGGGTCAGGACCAGACATATGTTTTGGTTTCATGTACGTGCAGTTTTGAGGGTTAGACATTTTTTTCACTCAGGTTAATCAGATAATTTTTTCATCTGTGAGTGTGGTTTTAACTTATTATTATTTCCCTGATACATTAGCCCCAGTTACAGGAGGAATGCCGCCTCCTGATCATAACTTCAGAGCTGATCTGGGTCCTCTAGGACACGCAGATAATGACACCGCCAGGTCAGAGGGGAGTCGCGTCATGTCACCTCCCATAGCTGTATATATGGCAATAAACCCTCTCCGCTTTCTCTAGAGGCGCTCCGTCTGTAGTTACAGCTGCCCCCCGCTTTTACAGCTGCACATTTTTGCACCGGTACGTCGTAGCAGAGACAAGAGTGGACGGACTGGACATGTATAGTCTTTGGCAGTATGGAACTGGATAAAGATCTTCCTATCTCTATTCCATACATTTTCTGGTGGGGTCTGATGGTTGAAGTAGTGGTTGGATACACACCTGCCCTAGAATACTCGTACTAGACCTGCCGAGGCCTCCATGAATTATTAAAGGGGATGTCCAGACATTTATTTATGGCCTAGCCACACCCCTTGGTTATTTCTGTCACTTCCACAAACCTTGAGTGGTGTATCAGAGTCCATGTCCAGCCGTGGCCGCCATCATGTAGTGTCCCAGAACAAGATGTTAATATTCTGTTGAAATCATCATTATGTCACCATATTATCTCTTATATTGTCAGGTGGTAATGTCTCATATCAGACATTCTTTTTGTGTGCTGTATATTCTACTGCATTTCTTAGCATACACTGAGGATTGTCTGCAGCAGTGTAGAGGTTAACTAGCTTTGCACCTTGTTTTAGTTTTGCAAACCCACATGTTTTAGCATCCTGCAACTTCAGTCACATGTTTTGCGTTCAGCCTATAGGAGCACAAGCTGCTTCTAGGGCGAGCTGAGACTTGGCCCCAGTCCAGCCCCGGCGTTCACAGAAAGAGGTGACTGCAGAATGGAGTCTAAGCCTGGCTTCCAGCCAGTCCACATGTCTGCCAGCATTGCTCCAGGCTGATCAGAACCTCACATGGACTATATCCAGCTACCAGTCCATCCCGACTACTGAATTCCTGCCAGTCCATGCCTGGGAGAACATCCTAAAGTCTAATCCTGTCCTATTGGCTTAAAGGGGTATTCCCATGTACATAATCATATCTATATTTGTAGATAATTAAAAGTTTAACATTTTTGCAAATATAAGTAATTAAAAATTCTGCAAAGTTTTAAAGATTTTCTCTAATTTTCTTAGTGGTGACAGTCTGTTATCTTGACCGGTTGCCATGGATCGACCACTGATGCTTTGAAAGCCCTTCATCTTGGAAAGTGATTTTTGTGGCATTTATTGCATATACTACATATACTGTCATTTATTGCATATACTACATATACTGTCATTTATTGCATATACTATGGGTTGAAGGACCATGTGCTAACTACTGGATTGTTTGCCCACCATTATCTGCTGTACACTAAAGTTGTCTCGTGGGTTCTGCTGGAGCAGTCCGCCATTACGGTATTCATTTCATCTAGCCACCAGTGTTGTGGTCACAGAGGGGAAGCCTAGAGAACTGTTATACAGAACTGAGGATCCGCAGGTATCAGCCACCTACAACCTGCCATCTTCTAAGCGCATCTCATACCTGTACTAATGCTAAAGAGGGGGAGCATATCCTTTCCAAGTGCAGTATAAAGAGACTGAGCCATATGCCGCAGTTTCTGCAGCGCATTCATCTGCTTCTTAAAGAGACAGTACCCCAATTTATTGCAACGTGTCCGATCCAAGTAACAGCGAGCAGCCTGGGACCAGTGTGCCAGCTTCACCTGCAGCTAGTGCTCCAACAGCCCAGAATGCTGATGTACCTCCGCCTGCTGCCCCTGCTCCCATGCCTATGGGGATGCCTATCATCTTGGGGACCTCAAGTCTGCCTAGCCACCGAGGAGACCCCCACACACTGCCGATCTTCAGGGAGAAGATGATGAGCACGTTCCAGTTTCTCTCTCTCTCTCTTCCTCCCAACAGGTGCAGTTGTTGCTGAGCCAGCTAGAGGAACCTGCAGCAGAAGAAGCTCGTTCCTGGCCCGCATCAGAGAAGTCAGATGTGGCACAGATCTTTGCCAAGCTCAAGCAAGAGTTTGAGACCAGATCAGCTACTGAGGTCAGACTTCACTTCTACCAAAGGCAACAGATGCCGGGTGAGGCCGTAAGAGACTATGCCCGAGCCCTGCGAACTGCTTTCCGAGATGTCCAGCAAATTGACACTATTCCCCCTGCTGAAGCAGAACGAATCTTACTGGACCACTTTATTGAGGGCTTAGACTCTAGACAGACTCAGAGCCAGCTACGCCTTATTGCGGTCCAGAACCCTGACATCTCATTTGACCAGTTTAAATCCTTGGCAATGAAAGTCTTAGGAACTGATACACCTTGCAAAGACTACACGACAATCAGTCTCCTCCTAGCTCTGATCTCCCATCCTAGAATTAGCCAAGGAAAAAGACAGCACTCCGTAGTTTACAAAAAAAGCAATAGTGAAGTTTATTCCATGTGTATAGACAACATTTCAGCTCCGGTGAGCCTTTGTCAAGCAAAGTGCATCTGCAACATAGGGTAGTATATAGATCAAGTGAGTATACAATTGCAATTTACATTCACGGATCCCCGTTGATCTAGTATCTTTCACTCATCCTGTATATGACTTATATCACAGAATATCTATATAGATCACTATTAGTCTTGGTTTTCAAGACATTCATCTATGTTATTTTTAATTTCTGTGAAAATCAGGACCTCCGATAACATGTTAATGGCTAATTCTGATACCACTGACCTCTGGATACCACCAGTGCGAGAAAAAAACATTTTGAAATTCGAACCATTTTGTTTTTACTGGATGATTTCTGAGTCTTCTCTGCGCTTGTTCTGTGGAGAGACAGAAACTTACAAGATAGTCACGTTCATATACCTGGAGATACGTCAGTCATGTCTATACAGCTGGAGATACATCAGTCACGTCCATACAGCTGGAGATATGTCAGTCACGTCCATACAGCTGTAGATACGTCAGTCACATCCATACAGCTGGAGATACATCAGTCACGTCCATACAGCTGGAGATACGTCAGTCACGTCCATACAGCTGGAGATACATCAGTCACGTCCATACAGCTGGAGATACATCAGTCACGTCCATACAGCTGGAGATACATCAGTCACATCCATACAGCTGGAGATACGTCAGTCACGTCCATATAGCTGGAGATACATCAGTCACGTCCATACAGCTGGAGATACATCAGTCACATCCATACAGCTGGAGATACATCAGTCACGGCCGTACAGCTGGAGATACGTCAGTCACGCCCATACAGCTGGAGATACATCAGTCACATCCATACAGCTGGAGATACATCAGTCACGGCCGTACAGCTGGAGATACGTCAGTCACATCCATACAGCTGGAGATACATCAGTCACATCCATACAGCTGGATATTCAACAGTCACGTCCATACAGCTGGAGATACGTCAGTCACGTCCATACAGCTGGATATACATCAGTCATGTCCATACAGCTGGATATTCAAAAGTCACGTCCATACAGCTGAATATACATCAGTCACGTCCATACAGCTGGATATTCAACAGTCACGTCCATACAGCCGGATATACATCAGTCACGTCCATATAGCTGGATACACATCAGTCATGTCCATACAGCTGGATATACATCAGTCACGTCAATCCTCGAAAATGGTGGAGCCCCTTATGGACTTTGGTGCCATCTTTTTATTAGTAGTTGCAACAGTTAAGATTTGTCTTGAGTTGTCAATACATAAGAAACACCACATTTTAGAAAGTCCCCTCAAGGAATTAATCTAGGGCTGTAGTGAGATCTTTGACCCTATAAATATTTCACACAACTTTTTTGGCCATGGAAATTAAAAAAAAAAAAAAAAAACATTTTTACAATAATGTCAAGTTTTGGCTCAAAGTTTTTTTTCAAGTACTTAATTACCCTACATGGCATGGCTCAGAAGAGAAGGAGCGTCATTTGTTTTTTAGAGTGCAGATTTTGCTGCGGTGGTTTTTGGGCACCATGTGACATTTGTAGAGCCACTATGATAGCCATATAGTGGAATCCTCAGAGAAGTGTCCCCGTTTTGGTAGCCAAACCCCTCAAGGAATTCATCAAGAAAGTACGTCTAGAAATGTATCCAGGGGTGTTGTGAGCTTTATAACCCCAGAGGTGTTTCCAGAAATGAACGCATAGCACATGCAAAGTGAAGATTGCAGAACCATGCCAGTACATGCCCAATATGTTGTGCCCAGCTTGTGCCACCAGATACTCAGATTTACATTTAAGGCTCAGAAAGGCTTTGGAGTCCACAGCATCATCTGGTCGTACATGTACAGTGACTTGTACAGACCCTATACAGCCAAGGTATATGGAAACAGCACACAGCTATAGACAGAGGAAAGGAATCATGGCAGCTGTAGTCCCAGACATTGGCAGTCTTGCTCTAAGTCAAGGTTTATTGGATCATCTTACCATAGTCCCGTGATCTTCGTCATCTGACATCTTTCTCTTTCGTGCCGCACTTGAATTAACGCTGTTGGTTTGTGACACTGAAGCGTTAATAGTGATTGCAGTGATCGTATCGCTCTTTGTTTCTATAGTCAAAGATATATCTGCAAATAGAAGTGACAGAATCCACCAACATAACTAAATTGTACTTGCAAAAAAATTAATCTGACATAACAACATCGAAATTGCAACACCAGGAAGGAGTTGCCGTAAAAGTCAAGGAAATAGCTGGTGTTGCTGAGATCTGCAAATGATGAAATCTTCCTTAGCTACAATCTGTGACATGTGAGGCGCATAAATGCCAGATGGGAAACAAAGTTTTTTAGCCACGTGAAATCTCAAAAAATTGTGGGATGTCTCATGTTCACCGACATGCCAGGTATCACCACTAAGAACAGAACCTAGTCCTGAGAGACTCTGTCCTAATCGTCCTCTCCGCTATGCCAATGACCTTAGACTTGCATCCTCTGTTATCTGAACATCACCCTACTGTCTCAAGACTTTTCTCGAGCTGCACCAGTGCTCTGGAATGCTTTACCTTGGACAATCCAATTAATCCCCAACTACAGCAGCTTCAAAACTGCCCCCCAAAAATCCCATGATCTGATCATAGTGTACAGTGCGGAGGTGGAGAACTATAACTCCTTTTATCCTTCCTCCTCTGTTCCTCAGATCCTGTCCTCTCCATCTAGAAGTTACATTGCATTTCAGATACCGGCTGCTGACGGCTCATACAGCGTCAGTTGCACAACCTTCCTATTAATAGATGCCCGGACCATTGTAGCAAACAAGTCCTCTGACCTCTGGTGTCCCCCAATCTCCTCATAGATTGTAAGCTCTTGCGAGCAGCGCCCTCACTCTTATTGTTTGATATGTTTATGTCTTTGTCACATTGTAATGTCTCATATTGTCTGTTCTCTGAATTGTAAAGTGCTACGGAATATGTTGGCGCTCATACTCCATACTGTATATATCCAGAGGTGCTGAATATTTTGTTTCAATTTTTTTATCATTTGCATATCAGTTCTGGAATCTCCAGAATACAAAACCTCTCCTTCTTGGTGATGTAATGTCGATGTTGAGGAGTTTACGTGATTAAATACAATACTGTAGTGAGTAAAGATCCTCAGGTCCAGGTACATCAGTGACCTATATGACTTCAGAAAATATAGTGAGTATGTTTATTTGGTACCTTGAGATAGACTTTCATTGTTTAGAGACAGATCTTGGCTCTGACTTCCACTTGTGGTCTCTGTCTCTACTATCACAGATGAAACCTTCAGAGTAAGAGAATTTGATCTGCTGTAAGTGCTGGATGTTTCTATATTAATAAAATGCAAATGAAAAAACAAAGAATATTTTAGTTTTTTAACAAAATGGAAGGACATAATAATTAGATTGATCATTAGTGTCAAAGTGTTCAACTTATCCTGAGTTACATCCTGTATTATACTCCAGAGCTGCACTCACTATTCTGCTGGTACAGTCACTGTGTACATAAATTACATTACTTATCCTGTATTATACTCCAGAGCTGCGCTCACTATTCTGCTGGTACAGTCACTGTGTACATACATTACTTATCCTGTATTATACTCCAGAGCTGCACTCACTATTCTGCTGGTACAGTCACTGTGTACATACATTACATTACTTATCCTGTACTGATCCTGAGTTACATCCTGTATTATACTCCAGAGCTGCGCTCACTATTCTGCTGGTACCGTCACTGTGTACATACATTACATTACTTATCCTGTATTATACTCCAGAGCTGCGCTCACTATTCTGCTGGTACAGTCACTGTGTACATACATTACATTACTTATCCTGTATTATACTCCAGAGCTGCGCTCACTATTCTGCTGGTGCAGTCAATGTGTACATACATTACATTAATATTGAATTCAACTTATTTTAGTTATTAATGTATAATACAAATGCAGAAAAAAGTTCAATGTTCCGAATCTGTTGTGGATTAGTGGATATATACCATTATTGTTGTCTTCCTTGTGGTTCTCGTTGTCTTCCTTGTAGTTCTCTTTGTCTTCATTGGGGTTCTCCTTGTCTTTCTTGTTCTCCTCCTCTTCCTCATCCAGTGACTCAGAACAATCCATTTCTTTACAGATCACAGAAGTTTATTAGATAATCAGTAAATGAAGTGACTCCTTCTCTACACCAAGGTTCTTGTCCTACCTACCGGACTCCAGGCTGCCGTAGACACTTGCCATCTCCTGTGTGCCGGATCCTGAGGCAGAAAGAAGACACTAGATATTTGGGTCTAAAATTTTACAAATCATAAATTCTTTATTGCATGCAAAGCTCTGTCTGTACATGGTGCAGATCCCTCACAGATCAGCTGTTCCAGCAGCCTCCAGGGGCCAGAATCTGATGCAGCGGACAGGGAGCGTGTACAGGTTGAGCCTATTCAAGTAATAGAAGAGGGGTTGCGATTCCCTGCTAATATTGCTATGCAGTGGACGGGGAGGCTGTACCACTTCTATTACTGTTGCACATGCCCCCCATCTACTTGCACCTTCCACCATCTTCCAGGTGATCCATGAGGGTGCTGGTGTTGAAGCTCCACAGATCACATACTGATGACCTATCCTGTGGGTAGGCGATCAAAATTGCGATGAAAACTCAATTTAGGAGCAGAAAACCCCTTTAATGGTCCCTTAGAATCGGCGGTCCTGTAAACAACAAGGATCCTTGAGTGAATCAAGCTGAACCTTCTGGTACAATAGAGGAGACTGAAGCTTGTTCCCAATTATGACATGTCCTAAGATGACCTCACTAGAGAAGATAATAAATGAAAGAAGATGGAGGCAAGAAAAGCCTCAGTGTGTTGGTTAGTAATAAAGATGTGATGGGCGGTATGCTGACTTCTTCTGCTTTCTCTATATGGACTACTAGCTGGTACCCGCGACTTCGTCTGCGGTGATTGTAGCAGTGGGTATATACAGGCGCAGGTAGGGTTTTCGTAGTGTGTATAAGGTATGGGATATGAAATGTAACTTTGTATCTTGTTTTTGCTGTAATTCAGAGAATACGTGAGACTTTTGTGTTGAAGTTAATTTGTATTTGAGCTGCTATATATACGGTGTTGTAAGAAACTTTACATAGTGACTTTGGGACAGAAGTATTTGAAGTTAACCCTTTCCCGCCGATGGTATTTTTTGATTTTCGTTTTTCGTTTTTGACTCCCCTCCTTCTAAACTCCATAACTTTTTTATTTCTCCGCTCCCAGAACCATATGAGGTGTTAATTTTTCCTGGGACAAATTTTTCTTCATGATGCCACCATTATTTATTCTATATAATGTACTGGGAAGCAGGGAAAAAATTCTGAATGGGGTGGATTTGAAGAAAAAATGCATTTCTGCGACTTTCTTACGGGCTTTGGTTTTACGGCGTTCACTGTGCAACCAAAATGACATGTCCCCTGTATTCTGTGTTTCGTTACGATTCCGGGGATACCAAATTTATATGGTTTTATTTACATTTTGACCCCTTAAAAAAAATCCAAAACTGTGTTAAAAAACTTTTTTTTGAAAAGTCGCCATATTCTGACAGCCGTAACTTTTTTATACGTGCGTATACGGGGATGCATAGGGCGTCTTTTTTTGCAGGGTCGGGTGTACTTTGTAGTTCTACCATTTTCGGGAAATGTTATTGCTTTGATCACTTTTTATTCAAATTTTTATCAGAATCAAAACAGTGAAAAAACGGCGGTTTGGCACTTTTGACCATTTTTCCCGCTACGGCGTTTACCGAACAGGAAAAATATTTGTATAGCTTTGTAGAGCGGGCGATTTTGGACGCGGGAATACCTAACATGTATGTGTTTCACAGTTTTTAACTACTTTTATATGTGTTCTAGGGAAAGGGGGGTGATTTGAATTTTTAATCCTTTTTTTTTTTTTTTAATTTTTTTTTTTTACTTTTTTTTAAACTTTTTTTTTTGCGTTTATTAGACCGCCTAGGGGTATTGACATGGGTGGGCGGTGTTGTGGATTGTCAGAGCGGTGGGGGTCGGCAAACATGGCTGCTCCGGAGCATTAAAGAGAGCCTCCTGGAGTATCGTTAAGGTGAGGGGCAAAGTGGTAAAGTCTATGTATATGTGATTGTGTGGGGTTAGGGGCGAGGCTGTAGAGGGCAATGTGAAGTTTTAGGGCTTCCTATGGTCCAAAGTGTGTGAGATTGCAGAGATAGTGATGTGAGTTGGCTTTTTGCGTGGGTCCTGGGAAAAACGTATGTGCGCTATTGTGACGAAAAGTAGCCTATTGTGCAATCGGGTGTATTAACTATGTTTTTGGAAAATTTGAGCCAAATCGGTGGAGCGGTTTTTCCGTGATTGAGGAACAAACATCCAAACATGCAAACATCCAAACACACAAACTCACAAACTTTCACATTTATAATATTAATAGGATACTGTTTATGGGGTGATGGTCAGACCACAGAGTATGGGCTGCTGTAACTGTGTGGATGTGGTGTAAAACAGAATACAGTCAACAATGAGAGGTGTGAAGACCCAACACAAGACGTGATATTCTGGAGAAGCCAGTAGGACAGGAGCTAAACCTGACATATTAGACTTCATAGTGTTTACCAGTGTCTACAGAGCTGTGAACCTACAGAGCTTACAATCTACTGGTAATCCCCATGTCTTGCACACACACATGCATGTCTTGTATGTTCTTACAGTGTGAGAGGAAAAGGAGAACCCAAAGGGAGACCCAACAGAACATAGAGCCAACATCCTGGTACCACCAATCTGCTATGTTACATAACATATCCACCTCACATCCCAGTGATGTCCGTCACTACAATGACGTCTTATTACCTGCTCTTATGTGTAACTTCAGGAGTCTCCATGAAGCTATGTTGGTTGAGACTTAAGTCAACGTCACTTTGAAGAACCATTATTATATGCTACATAGTCAATTACAATTTCTGATGACCATATAAGCAATGGCCAAGAATCATTCCGCCAAGATACTGTGTTGTGTTTGGGGTGCTCAGGCTCCTTGTGGTATCTCCACCATTTCATAAGACCTTTATTTATACCTAGGTATCCATATTTTAAATACTTTTGTATATCTAGGGGTAAAGTCTGTACCCATGGCGGTACCTATAACTTTATATTTGTCAATGACAATTTTCAGAAATTAAAATCCCATGTACCTTCTGTGTATTCAGGGTATGGTTCAGAGCAGTCCATGTCTAGACCTGTGAATACAGACAATCACATGGTGAATAGTATTAGATCCGCCACATATGGCTCTGAGATTGGGGTAATATACTGTAACGCACTGGATGGAGCGCTGCTGCAGGCTTCTTTTTCCCCATGGGAACTCTTCTCTTCTTCTGAGGGTTGTCTGAAGAAAAAGGATGAAAACAACAAATGTTGAGTTTTTAGGTAACGTAACAATTCAGTGAACTCCCTATGTCAATGTTGTCACGGAGCAAAGGTATACGTCTTCCTCCGGATGGTCTTTTGAATCAACAGGGACGCAAGAGGTCGGGAGACAACAGCAATTTATTGTAATCCACAAAGTTAGTAGCCGGCGGCGGTCACATCAACCGTAATAACAATAAGTCCACAGAAGTCACAATCCAATGATAGCTTTGGTTCCTTGGTCCTGTAACTAAATTCTGGCTCTCTGCAGAGCTGTGCACAGGCCGGCTAACACATACTAACTGCTAGCTATATACTATATACTAAACTGTTACACCTATACCTGGGGGTGGGAAGGGCTGAGCCACAGATCCTTCCCCCCTCACCTATGCCAAGGAGAGCAGACTCCCTGTCTACTATGGACAATGCACCATCCAACATCTTCTTGGAGACACTGATCAGATTATCTCCACCCATTGTCCTCACTAGTTAGAGGTATTTGCATACAATGTGCTAACACACTAGACCCGAATCAGCCAACTACACACTGATGTCTACAACAGGTTAGAGAATACATTCCACATGAAATATATATTACACATTGCCTATAGTATAGACTCTAACCATCCCGTGACAACCCCTCCCCCTCTCAAAACATGTGCATGACACAATTGGCCTACACAGGTAAATTGGGGAATGCACATCAGTCTCTATAGCTCATATGTCCTCCTGCCGGGATAACCCATCCGCGTTCTGGTGTTGGTTCCCTCGGCGGTACTGAATGGTAAAGTTGTAGGGTTGAAGGGCTGGCATCTGTCAGAAAATCCGGTGGATCCATGTTGGCTTCTCCCTGAGCTTGGCTTCGGGTCACTGCTCCCACAAAGTGGCACTGTAGATTTCCAACATCGTTGCCTAACAGAACATCGGCCGGCAGCCCGCTCATCACACCAATTGTGCATCGTTTTGGTCCATAACCATAGTCGAGTTCCACGGTAGCTTTAGGAATACGTCTTTGAGTACCCCCTGCCAACTTGATAGAAATGCCAGGACCCTCCTCTAGGGCCTCGGGTCGCACAACTCGGGGGTCCGCTACCGTTAGGAAAGCTCCCGAGTCCCGGAATCCAACAACTGTTCGGCCATCCAGTAGGACCTCCTGCAAGTGCTTCCTCTGAAGGTTTGCGGGATGTGTGGCGGAAGGCTGAATCCCATAGACCCCTGGAGGTGGAACAGATGTGTCATTCATGGAGTCATCTGGAAATGGGGCCAAACTTTCTGTCCTAGGAGTGGTTCCCAGGTAGTGAATAGGCCGGGATGCCACGGTGGCCCGTGCCCCCATGTTAACAGGGCAACTAGCTTGCAAATGTCCAGGCCGCCCGCACCCAAAACATCTGCGCTCTAGCATTCTTCCAGTAGGTCGTTGTCTAGGGACAGGGTTGTTCATAGCTGGAGGCCGATGGGCTGGGGCAGGGGTAGAGGGGGAATTGTAATCCTGAGGCCGGGCACGAAAGGTGGTTGGCTGGCTGAAGGGTGTCTGGCGGACTGTGGTAGTTTTCCGCTCCTCTGCAAACAACCTCTTCCACTGCGGCTTGATGGTCAGGCCCTCATCTGCAAGAGAAGCAGCTTGCTCAACTGTGGCTGGGTTCCGTTCCAGCACCCACTCACGGATCTCAGCGGGGCACTGGGAAAAGAACTGTTCCTTAAGTATGACTTGGAGGATCTTATCGACTGTGACAGCCTCCTCTCCTTCTAGCCAGCGCTTGCATGCTTGCTTCAACTTGTGGGCGAACATGTGGAAGGAGCTTCCCCCATTGTAAGACAAAGAGCGGAACTGAACTCGGTAGGTCTCTGGAGTGACTGCATAATACTTCTGCACCGCTCTTTTAATGGCCTCATAGTCCCGCTGATCACTAGGGTCCATGGCTCTGAGAGCTTCCGCAGCCCCATCCCGTAGGTGCCCCACCAGATACCGGACCCAATCCTTCTCTGGGACTTCCATCAGGCGGCACTGGTGTTCGAAGTCCTGAAAATATCCATCAACATCCCCAGCCGCTTCCTCAAAGGTCTTGAAGTGTTTATGGGAGACATATGGTGGTTCTCTCACTGTTGGGCTGGGGGTCGACGTTTGATTATAATTCCTCATAGTTATCTCAGCCATTCGCATTTCATGCGCCATTCTTTCCTTTTCATGCGCCATTCTCTGTTCCTCCTTCTCCGTTTCCTGAGCCCTCTGTAATGCTCTACTCCTTTGCTCTGCAGTTGCTCCTAGCCCCAGCACTGCCAACTCCTCCTCATACAAAACAACCCATCTGCTCTTTTGGGTCTGTACCTGCCACTCCTGTATCTCTACTGTCTCCTGGGGGCAGCCCTCCTCATGGTCGCTTTGCAGGGTCATCTCCTCCAGTGCCTCGATCAGTTGATCTTTCGTTCTTCCCTGGTAACTCAGGTTTAGTTCCCGGGCCCTTACTTGTAGACTTGCCATAGTCCAGTTCCTGTATTCTGAGGTTGTGGCTCCATTAATCGCTGGGCTGCTGTAGTCCATCTCGCTGTCCGCTGTTGATCCCACCGCTGCCAACCAGTTGTCACGGAGCAAAGGTATACGTCTTCCTCCGGATGGTCTTTTGAATCAACAGGGACGCAAGAGGTCGGGAGACAACAGCAATTTATTGTAATCCACAAAGTTAGTAGCCGGCGGCGGTCACATCAACCGTAATAACAATAAGTCCACAGAAGTCACAATCCAATGATAGCTTTGGTTCCTTGGTCCTGTAACTAAATTCTGGCTCTCTGCAGAGCTGTGCACAGGCCGGCTAACACATACTAACTGCTAGCTATATACTATATACTAAACTGTTACACCTATACCTGGGGGTGGGAAGGGCTGAGCCACAGATCCTTCCCCCCTCACCTATGCCAAGGAGAGCAGACTCCCTGTCTACTATGGACAATGCACCATCCAACATCTTCTTGGAGACACTGATCAGATTATCTCCACCCATTGTCCTCACTAGTTAGAGGTATTTGCATACAATGTGCTAACACACTAGACCCGAATCAGCCAACTACACACTGATGTTTACAACAGGTTAGAGAATACATTCCACATGAAATATATATTACACATTGCCTATAGTATAGACTCTAACCATCCCGTGACAACCGTGATGGGCAGTCTTTGAGACTGAAAGATTATATATCTTCTGCTCAAAGTCCGCGAACAGATTGGAAAGTAACAGTCAAGATGAACTAAAATATGGACCTGCCCTTCACCAGGTGATCATTGATCAAATAGCCATCACCTACTTGTGTCTCGTGAGTATGGCCACTTATGGAGGGCATGCTTTATTATTACAGGGAAATAACTGTGCCCCAAGAGCAGCAATCACATTATGTCTTTCTGCCATACAGCCATGTATTCTACACCTCCCTGCACCAATATTGGGGATGACATGGATACCAATGAAGGGCCTAGGAAAACAATCCAGCCTTGGGTCAAAGATGTCCACACCAACCCACACTGGTGTCCAGTAAGCTCCACTCCCTCGTTCCATAGCTTCTGATTAGCAACCAGAACGTCTGCTTTGACCCCCATTCCTCACCATGTCCCTGCTAGATTGGGTCATAGCTTTGCTACTCTGGATACAGTGTGGTGTCAGGTTATCGGAGCAGTAAGCGCAAAATGAGGTTATCAGACTGGGTGGCCGGAAACATCATGCCATGCTTTACCTGTGAAGTAAGGTGCATTCTATTCTGTCCATGTGTTTCTGCTTTTGATCTAGATCCTGACCCAGCCTAGTGGCCATAGGTTCCCTATGTAAATTCGGGATTGTTGCTCGATCTGCTGTGCACCTTTTAGTGCGTTATCGCTTTATATGTGTTTTTAATTAGAATCTAATAAAGTTGGATTTTGTCTTCATATCAGAAAAATTGCCATTCACGTTATTGTTTTTGTATTACTCGGACCACTCGTTAGACTCTCTGTCAGTCATAATCTCTCTGTCCCGCTTCCTGACCATGAAATTCCTCTCCGGTCAGTTGCGATCGCTCATCCCAGTGGCAGCGGCCGAGGATTTGTCAAATGTATGTGTAAAACAAAGTGCCAAAATTGGAAATGTCTTTGCATGAAAAATGTCATGAAATGTGATTTTGAAATGTCATTTGAGCCTACCATGTCGCAACAAGTAGGTTCATTGGAATTTCTTTGCTGGGGGGAGGGGTGGAAAGTTTTGTTTCCCTTAATAAGAAAAGCAACAATTTGACCTTTAATAAAGTTTTTGGTTTTGTCCAACTTTCACTGTCATTTGAAGAAATGTTTTGGGAAATGGCATTCTGATTCGATTTCACTTTTTCATACTTTGCCTAAATAGCGTTGGGCATTCTATAGAATACCTAGGCCAAGGACGGAACGATTCTCTCATTTCATATTATGCCTAAAAATGCCAGGAATTCTATATAATGCTTGCATTTCATACTTTGCCTGTAACATATATAATAGGATTTATTTATTCATCTTACTTATATAGCGCCATCATATTCTGCAGCACTTTACAGGCATCGTCAGTCCCGGTCCCATATAGGACTCCCAATCTACATTCCGTATCAGGATATCTTTAGAGTGTGGGAGGAAGCTGGAGTTCCCGGAGGAAACCCACCAAACACGGGGAGACCAATACAAGCTACATATCCAAGTCTGTCTGCTATACACAGTCTACCAATAAGTATTTGGACACCGGTGGTAGAATAGAAAAACAACATTTCTTCCTATTCAGTAGTTGGTAGACCCCAGCAGACGCTTCCTTACGGATGGGATTGATGGATACAATACTCCCGGATACTTGTGAAACTCCTGGTGTACGTCAGCCATCGGTTGGATGTGGATCTTCCCAATTTCTCTGGCCAACACCGGTCGGTCTCTATTTCACAGTTTCGGGGGTCTGCCAACTCGGGGCACATTCTGACAATCACTGTTCACCTTCCACTTCATAATCACATAGGCCACTGTTCATTTTTGGGTAATTCAGTTCACTTGCTATGTCCCTTAAGGATCAACCATTTTTATGGTACAAGATAATCGAAACTGGACAACTCTGCACTTCGTGGCATCTTGCATGTGACTAATGCCAGTGCACTAATGCCAATTTAATGGCAGATGGCATGACGTACATCACGTCCGCAGATATCTTCATTTGCATGGGTGTCCAAGTACTTATCGGTAGACGGTGTATAAGTATGCTACCATTGTGTCATCCACACAGACCGACACTTTACTTCAATCCCAAAAGTTCATTAACTTTATTTTACCACAGATCTGGAATTAGCAGGAGATGAAAGGGTTAAGTAACCAGTCTGTGAGTAATGTGTAACAGTGAAGCAATGAGATAGCCACACGACTAAAGGCGTAGATCCCTCCGTCCCGACTCCTCCCATGGTAACTTTTTGGCGCCATACTCAATTGCACAAACTCTGCCAGTCACGTGCGCCATATCACAGCAGAAAATCCTGACATTTCTTACTCTTGTCCCATGGGTAAAACTCGTCACATTGTGTTGTGGGGTGGAGGGAGCCAAAGCCCAATATGTGATATCAGTGCACAGCTCCTGACAAGTCACCTTCTGTAGTCAGCCCCTGGTCCATCTCCTGGTTCACACGCCACTCCTTAGGTGATGATTATTATCCTAGATCATTATCCCATAATCTCTTACCTTGTATCACTTGGCTCCATAGCTCCGACCAGCAGAACGTGCAATGTCTTCACAGGTGACATGAGGTAGGAACTGTGGACGGAGTGTCAGATTTCTAGGAAATCGAAAGTATGTAGATACAGAGATTAACCCTTCCTTTAACAACTCGTCAGACACACTTACGTATTTCCAGCTTTAACCCTTACTTTTCCAGACTTCTGGAGTTCATCCTGGCACAATGGATATCAACCAAATCCTAACTACTAAGTCCTGACAGTGTCATACACTATGTATTATAGATATATAGTCCTAGGAGCCCTGACAGTGTCATACACTATGTATTATAGATATATAGTCCCAGGAGCCCTGACAGTGTCACACACTATGTATTATAGATATATAGTCCTAGGAGCCCTGACAGTGTCATACACTATGTATTATAGATATATAGTCCTAGGAGCCCTGACAGTGTCACACACTATGTATTATAGATATATAGCCCTATGGGCCCTGACAGAGTCATACACTATGTATTATAGATATATAGTCCTAGAGGCCCTGACAGTGTCATACACTATGTATTATAGATATACAGTCCTAGGAGCTCTGACAGTGTCATACACTATGTATTATAGATATATAGTCCTAGGAGTCCTGACAGTGCCATACACTATATATTATAGATATATAGTCCTAGGAGCCCTGACAGTGTCATACACTATGTATTATAGATATACAGTCCTAGGAGCTCTGACAGTGTCATACACTATGTATTATAGATATATAGTTCTAGGAGCCCTGACAGTGTCATACACTATGTATTATAGATATATAGTCCTAGGAGCCCTGACAGTGTCATACACTATGTATTATAGACATATAGTTCTAGGAGCCCTGACAGAGTCATACACTATGTATTATAGATATATAGTCCTAGGAGCCCTGACAGTGTCATACACTATGTATTATAGATATATAGTCCTAGGAGCCCTAATAGTGTCATACACTATGTATTATAGATATACAGTCCTAGGAGCCCTGATAGTGTCATACACTATGTATTATAGATATACAGTCCTAGGAGCCCTGATAGTGTCATACACTATGTATTATAGATATATAGTCCTAGGAGCCCTGACAGTGTCATACACTATGTATTATAGATATATAGTCCTAGGAGTCCTGACAGTGCCATACACCATGTATTATAGATATATGGTCCTAGGGACCCTGACAGTGTCATACACTATGTATTATAGATATATAGTCCTAGAGGCCCTGACAGTGTCATACACTATGTATTATAGATATATACAGTCATGGCCAAAAGTTTTGAGAATGATACAAATATTAATTTTTATAAAGTCTACTGCTTCAGTTTTTCTAATGGCAATTTGCATATACTCCAGAATGTTATAAAGAGTGATCAGCTTAACAGCAATTACTTGCAAAGTCAATATTTGCCTAGAAAATGAACTTTATCCCCCAAAACACATTTCAACATCATTGCAGCCCTGCCTTAAAAGGACCAGCTAACATCGTTTCCGTGATTGCTCCATTAACACAGGTGTGGGTGTTGATGAGGACAGGGCTGGAGATCAATCTGTCATGATTAAGTAAGAATGACACCACTGGACACTTTAAAAGGAGGCTGGTGCTTGGCATCATTATTTCTCTTCTGTTAACCATGGTTATCTTTAAAGAAACACGTGCAGTCATCATTGCACTGCACAAAAATGGCCTAACAGGGAAGAGTATCGCAGCTAGAAAGATTGCACCTCAACAATCTATCGCATCATCAAGAACTTCAAGGAGAGAGGTTCCATTGTTGGCAAAAAGGCTCCAGGGCACCCAAGAAAGACCAGCAAGCGCCAGGACTGTCTCTTAAAAGTGTTTCAGCTGCGGGATCGGGCTACCAGCAGTGCAGAGCTTGCTCAGGAATGGCAGCAGGCAGGTGTGAGTGCATCTGCACACACTGTGAGGCGGAGACTCTTGGAGCAAGGCCTGATCTCAAGGAGGGCAGCAAAGAAGCCACTTCTCTCCAGAAAAAAACATCAGGGACAGACTGATATTCTGCAAAAGGTACAGGGAGTGGACTGCTGAGGACTGAGGTAAAGTCATTTTCTCTGATGAATCCCCTTTTCGATTGTTTGGGACATCTGGAAAACAGGTTATTCGGAGAAGACGAGGTGAGCACTACCACCAGTCTTGTCTCATGCCAACTGTAAAGCATCCTGAAACCATTCATGTGTGGGGTTACTTCTCAGCCAAGGGAATCGGCTCTCTCACAGTCTTGCCTAAAAACACAGCCATGAATAAAGAATGGTACCAGAATGTCCTCCAAGATCAACTTCTCCCAACCGTCCAAGAGCAGTTTGGCGATCAACAATGCCTTTTCCAGCATGATGGAGCACCTTGCCATAAAGCAAAGGTGATAACTAAATGGCTCAGGGAACAAAACATAGAGATTTTGGGTCCATGGCCTGGAAACTCCCCAGATCTTAATCCCATTGAGAACTTGTGGTCAATCATCAAGAGACGGGTGGACAAACAAAAACCTACAAATTCTGACAAAATGCAAGCATTGATTGTGCAAGAATGGACGGCTATCAGTCAGGATTTGGTCCAGAAGTTGATTGAGAGCATGCCAGGGAGAATTGCAGAGGTCCTGAAGAAGAAGGGTCAACACTGCAAATATTGACTTGCTGCATTAACTCATTCTAACTGTCAATATAAGCTTTTGTTACTCATAATATGATTGCAATTATATTTCTGTATGTGATAAAAACATCTGACAAACACACATAAAAACCAGAGGGCAGCAGATCATGTGAAAATAGAAGATTTGTGTCATTCTCAAAACTTTTGGCCATGACTGTAGTCCTATTAGTCCTGACAGTGTCATACACTATGTATTATAGATATATAGTCCTAGGAGCCCTGACAGTGTCATACACTATGTATTATAGATATATAGTCATAGGAGTCCTGGCAGTGTCCTACACTATGTATTATAGATATATAGTCCTAGGAGGCCTGACAGTGTCATACACTATGTATTATAGATATATAGTCCTAGGAGGCCTGACAGTGTCACACACTATGTATTATAGATATATAGTCCTAGTAGCCCTGACAGTGTCATACACTATGTATTATAGATATACAGTCCTAGGAGCCCTGACAGTGTCATACACTATGTATTATAGATATATAGTCCTAGGAGCCCTGACAGTGTCACACACTATGTAATATATATATATATAGTCCTAGGAGCCCTGACAGTGTCATACACTATGTATTATAGATATATAGTCCTAGGAGGCCTGGCAGTGTCACACACTATGTATTATAGATATATAGTCCTAGTAGCCCTGACAGTGTCATACACTATGTATTATAGATATACAGTCCTAGGAGCCCTGACAGTGTCATACACTATGTATTATAGATATATAGTCCTAGGAGCCCTGACAGTGTCATACACTATGTATTATAGATATATAGTCCTAGGAGCTCTGACAGTGTCATACACTATGTATTATAGATATACAGTCCTAGGAGCCCTGACAGTGTCATACACTATGTATTATAGATATATAGTCCTAGGAGCCCTGACAGTGTCATACACTATGTATTATATATATATAGTCCTAGGAGCCCTGACAGTGTCATACACTATGTATTATAGATATATAGTCCCAGGAGCCCTGACAGTGTCATACACTATGTATTATCCTACTAATATTATAAAGGTGAAAGTTTGTATGTTTGGATGTTTGTTCCTCAATCACAGTGGGCGTGCCGATTGTGCAGGGACACAGTGAGCAAGATGGTGGCAGCCCACATGGTCCCGGCGCCGCAGCTATCCCAGGCCACCTACACACTTCACGGATGGCTAAGGAGGAGGCTGCTGCACCCGACACTCCACATCACAGGTCAGTGCAGCGGATACAGGGGGTTGGGGAGGGGGTGTCCTGAGGGAGGGGGGTGTCCCTAGGTCGGTGTCCCCAGGGATCAACCACATTCCCCAGCTTCATGTCCCCACCCCCCCATCGACCCCAGTGTAGTTGGAGTGTGGGCCGGCGTCAGGTTGGTATGACAGCCGGGAGCCTTGCGCTGGCTCCCCGGCCTGTCAGTCTTTCGCTTCCATTGCAGCTTATGGCAGGTAGACTGCAATAGAGGCGCCGGTATTATACAGCACAAAAGAGTTTCCTCAATAAACTAACGGACCTATTACACAAACACCAACTCTATACAGGACCGTGTAAGAAAGCAAAATAGTCACTATATATAAAAATATTGCATATACTTTATTTATCAAATATATAAAAAATTCATTGTGATCAGCAGATTTAGATGGAACAATAAATACACGGATGAAAACCCAGCAACGGACTAAGCACAAATAAGGGGAGGAGACAACTAAAAATTATATCATATAAATAGATAAATTTGCAATACAAAAAGAATTAAAGACATTATTTGCTGTATCTCTCCCCCTCTGAATATTTGTATAGATTATTTTGTACAGGAGAAGATTAAGGGCAATCCAGTATTATATAATGCAATGCGATGCATGTATAATGAAAACCATAGTATATCCCCATATAAATAAGGGTAATCCAATATCATACAATGCAATGCAATGCAATGCATGTGTGGTTAGAACAATAATATGTTCCTATACATATACACACCATAAATAGTATCAAAGAATTACAAAAATAACCACAAGTGATTATCCAATGATGTATTATTAGTAAAGAATATTGCCACACATATAAAGTAACACAAAGGATGCAGGGATTATTAACCCCTATATAAAGTCAAACCCATTACCTGTAGACATGTTGTTTAAGCTGTGTCCGTGCTAATACAATGTAAGAGCCCTCTAGGCCAAACGCCCCAACGCGTTTCGCCTGATGTCAGGCTTCCTCAGGAGGCATATGTTTGTGTGTACAGAGCAGCTCATATTTATACCATAGAATAATCATCTCATTGGTGATTCAGCGTCCCGAGCGCACCGGCGCCGTGTTGACGTCGCATGAGGCCCCACGCGCATGCGCATCAGCGTCGGCACAAGGAATTGTGCCGATCACCTGACCGTAGAGGCACGTGACCACGTCACGCGAGGTCAGCGCACGGAGGAGGCGCGACTCGCACTGAAATCATGTGACCAGTCACAGAGAGTAATTGAAAAAACCGGCACTGCATTTTAGGATTCTTTTAACTGAATAGACGGACAGAAATGACTTAACTGAAAACCAGACATTAGTGATTTTAAAGTCGGGGTGGGCAATCTTTGTGAGGGTATTTCCAGATTCATTGACTATTACTTGCAAAAGTGTGTGGAAACTCTCCCTTCCTATGTACAGGATACGTCAGACATGTTACGCCAATTGGAGGGTTTACACCTTGATGATGATGCTGTATTGGTTACCTGTGACGTGGAGTCCCTTTATACATGCATTTGCCACGACCACGGAGTGCGGGCATCTAAGGTCTTTTTATCCATGACCAATCTGGATCAAGACCTTATTAATTTTATTTTGGATTTATTGAATTTTGTACTTACCCACAATTATTTTTTATTTAAGGACCGCCCTTTCCTGCAGCTCCAGGGAACAGCTATGGGGGCTACATGTGCCCCCTCTTATGCCAACCTGTTCCTGGAGCTGTGGGAAAGGGAGGTGGTTCCACAAATTGAGGGATTTGATGCCGTACTCCGTTGGTCGAGGTATATAGACGACATATTCTTTATATGGCAAGGTCCCACGTCACAGTTAGACCAATTTCTGAGTTCATTGAATGAAAACAATCTTAACATCCGATTAACTTAGAAATACAGTGTAATCAAAGTCGATTTTCTTGACCTCATGATCTCTAGAGATACTAATGGTGATATTTTCACTGATGTCTACAGGAAGGAAACTTCAACGAACTCTCTCCTTCATGCCAGTTCATCTCATCATTTTAAAACAATTGAATCAATACCGATCAGTCAGTTCTTGCGAGTTAGACGCATTTGTTCCAGAGACTCAGATTTTGAACATCAAGCGGCAGATCTGAAGGCTCGTTTTCGAGACAGAGGTTATAAAATAAAAGATATTCAACATGGTTATCATAGGGCGAAACACACGCCTCGAGAAACTTTATTGGTAAGTAAAAAGAACAATTTTAAAAAAATACATGCAACTGGTGACCAACAAGTACGGCTTATCACTACGTTTAATTCTAGATGGAAGGACGTTCTTCAAGTCCTTCGATCTCACTGGTCAGTATTACTTATGGACCCTGATATTGCAAAATACTTACCTGACAAACCAAGTATTACTTGGAGAAGATCCCGTAATTTACGGGATCTATTGGTCAACAGTCACTATGTGGCAGAGACCAATAATTTGTTTGGTTCCAGAGGTCCTAGGTGGGGTTTCTACCCGTGTGGTAGATGCTCCATGTGTAGTTATATGCATCGTACAATTGGAATTTTCTGATTCTTTCAATTCCAAACAATATCAAATCCGACAGAATATTACATGCACTACATCTGCAGTAATTTATCACGCTACCTGTCCTTGTGGCAAAATTTATGTCGGTATGACAACTCGGCCCCTTAAAATCCGAATTTCGGAACATGTCAGTAAAATCAGAGCTGCCGCTACTGCTATTGACTATGAAAGACTTCAACCCGTTCCAAAACATTTCAAAGAAGCTCACAATTGTAACCCCAATGGACTGAGAGTATGCGGCATTGATCGCATACATCTGGGTTCCAGAGGAGGTGATATAAAAAAAGCTTTGCTTCAAAAAGAACTGAGGTGGATTGTAACTCTTAACACAATGTCCCCATATGGGCTTAATGAAGCTGCGAATTTTGGTTGTTTTCTTTAAACTACAGTGTTTCCCTTTAGTCGTTTTTTGTGTATATATATTTTTTATTTCATAAAAATATATATTTCTTTCATTATTTTTGTCAGTATATTGTTTTCATTAATATTTTTTCTTTTTTCATTTTTTATTTTTTTTTTATTTTTTATTTCTATTATTTTTTTCTTGTGATTTTTCAGTATTTTAGTAGCTCAATTTATTTTATCATGGGGTGTCATTTGGATTAATTTATGTGTCTTCAATTATAGATTTGAAAATACTGGCAATATTGTTTATCAATGTCGGACAAGAAGTGGATCCATTCAAGTTATCCGTTATCATCCATGAACTAATTTGAAAACCACAATTTTAAGAGACTTTTTTTCATTTTTTGAATATATGCTTATTCTCACTATTTTCACCATTGTCACTTATTTTATATTATTTATTTTTTTTATTATTATTATTTTTTATTATTTTTTACTATATTATATAATATCTGTTTTTTTCACTATTCAGCTGTTGCTGACTTATTGATACAAAAAACAATATTGTATCTCATTATCACTTTTTATATAAATCCAATAATGTTTTTCACTTTAATATGTGGATGTTTATTCACTTCTTTATTTTGCACTTTGGTTTGTGGGTTTATACTTTAAAATCACTAATGTCTGGTTTTCAGTTAAGTCATTTCTGTCCGTCTACTCAGTTAAAAGAATCCTAAAATGCAGTGCCGTTTTTTTCAATTACTCTCTGTGACTGGTCACATGATTTCAGTGCGAGTCGCGCCTCCTCCGTGCGCTGACCTCGCGTGACATGGTCACGTGCCTCTGCGGTCAGGTGATCGGCACAATTCCTTGTGCCGACGCTGATGCGCATGCGCGTGGGGCCTCATGCGACGTCAACACGGCGCCGGTGCGCTCGGGACGCTGAATCACCAATGAGATGATTATTCTATGGTATAAATATGAGCTGCTCTGTACACACAAACATATGCCTCCTGAGGAAGCCTGACATCAGGCGAAACGCGTCGGGGCGTTTGGCCTAGAGGGCTCTTACATTGTATTAGCACGGACACAGCTTAAACAACATGTCTACAGGTAATGGGTTTGACTTTATATAGGGGTTAATAATCCCTGCATCCTTTGTGTTACTTTATATGTGTGGCAATATTCTTTACTAATAATACATCATTGGATAATCACATGTGGTTATTTTTGTAATTCTTTGATACTATTTATGGTGTGTATATGTATAGGAACATATTATTGTTCTAACCACACATGCATTGCATTGCATTGTATGATATTGGATTACCCTTATTTATATGGGGATATACTATGGTTTTCATTATACATGCATCGCATTGCATTATATAATACTGGATTGCCCTTAATCTTCTCCTGTACAAAATAATCTATACAAATATTCAGAGGGGGAGAGATACAGCAAATAATGTCTTTAATTCTTTTTGTATTGCAAATTTATCTATTTATATGGTATAATTTTTAGTTGTCTCCTCTCCTTATTTGTGCTTAGTCCGTTGCTGGGTTTTCATCCGTGTATTTATTGTTCCATCTAAATCTGCTGATCACAATGAATTTTTTATATATTTGATAAATAAAGTATATGCAATATTTTTATATATAGTGACTATTTTGCTTTCTTACACGGTCCTGTATAGAGTTGGTGCCGGTATTATACAGTGCATTGCATTGAAGGGGGAGACAAGAAACTGGGGGCAGAGATGGGGGGACAAGAAATATAAGCGGTTCAGTGCCACCGCCAACCTGCAGACGAAGTCGCGGGTAACTGCTAGTCCAAACATAAAAATTTTCACATTTATAATATTATTAGGATAGTAGCTGGTGTAATATGTGTATTATATTATTTACTAGAGGTCCGAACGCTGAGACCCCCACTGATCGGGACAATGGGGGACTTCTGTCCTCCTTTTTCCATTAATTTCATTGGGAGTGACAGGGATAGCCAAAGTACAGACCATAGCTATCTCCCTTCTCATGATCAGTGGGGGTCTGAGTGGTTGGGCCCCTACCCATCTGCATGTTATCTCCTATCCTATAGATTGGGGATATTTTCTTTTTCTGGGTAACACTTTTAGTAATTCTGACCCATCTTGTGCCAGCAGAACTAATTTATTAAGACTGGTATAAGAAATGACAGTCTTTATAAATTCTCCCCATTGTCAACACTGAGTTACAACCTAAATTCCCTATCAGTATGTATTTGGAGTGTGGAAGGGACCTGGAGTACCCGGAGGACACCCATGTAAACCCAGTGAGAACATACAAACTCTATGCAGGGCTTGTTCTTGGTCTGATAAGAAACCCGGACCCCAGCGCTGATTTCCCTATAATATACCAGTCAGAAAACACAGGATGTGAAAACAAAAGAACACATTTATTTTTAGAACATATAATAAACCATAAGTGCAAGGATGTTTGAGATGATATATTCAGCCAGGTGGGTCTGGAAGTCCAGGGGTGTTCTGTGTGTCTTACTCCGGTGCCTTGATGTATCAGCAGCAGAAAATTGTCCTCCATGATAATGCTGTCCAGGCCTGCACACACTTTGGGAGCCACCAGTCCAGTTCACCTTCAGGAGTCAGTTCTTGTTCCTTGGCTTCACTTGCAGCACTTATGGCACATGGTTGTGTGTTTATGATGTTCTGTTCCTCGTGTATAACAGGATAAGGCCAATCTTGGGATGTTATTGGGCCACTGATGTTTACTCCATTCTCCTTTATATCCTCCATCTCCTCCGCTTCTTCTTCCTCCTCCTCTATAATGAACGTGTCCAGATTAGGCCAACAGGAGACCTCTCGGTACTGAAATGGCCTGAATACTGGCTTGGCATTCCTCACCATCTGTATCCAGGCTTCATCTGGATAGTCTTCAGTATCGTCCATATTCATTTTTTTTTGCACTCGCACCAACTCTCCAATCTCTACAGCATCAACTGTAACCCTCAAAGGAATGTCAGCGCGGCGCCCCCTATATAGTGTGCATGATGTCATACTGTTCTGCAGAGCTAACAATCCACAACATTCCATGACAGCTGCAGATTTTTTTTCTTTGAACATTGTATCTTTATTAAAAATAAACATAAAACCAAAACATATCAGTTACATTGTATACAAAATAAGGAGTATGTGTCCAGGGTTTGGAAATGGAAGCATGTCAGTTATATCTAACACGCTGTACTCAATATGGATATTTGCTGACATTGCATCACATTTTTACTGAATATTTGTTTTTACGGGGTATTTATTAAAAATTAAGTTTTATTATTATTATTATTATTATTATTATTATGTTCATCAGTGCTGCGACTGTGTCACTTTTTTCAACCCTTTCCCGACATCCGCCGTAATAGTACGGCGCATGCCGGGTGTGTAACTGTGGCAACCGCCCGGGAGCCAGGCGACCGCCATAGCCGTCGGGTGTTTACTGCTTTACGCAGGGGCTATGAACATAACCATACTAAATGTCCAATGATTAAAAAGTGTATGAAAAGTTATATAATATTGCTCTATTACCAGAAACTCCTTCTTTTCTAGTTATCTTCTAGACCAATACTTGGTATTTCTGACCTTTATTTCCTTCCGCTATTGCCATTAGTTATGACTGTAACCGGGTTTCTCATGTAATGGACACACAGGACACCTTGCATTGTTTGGTGGGGCTGTTGCTGTCCCTTGGGGCGTGCATAGAGAGCTCCCACACATTGCACTTCCCCCTCACAGCTCCATATCAAGACTTACTGTTTGATCTGATGCCATTGCAGTAATGCCATCGGATCCAGCTTTAGAAACCCCACCTACCCCTCCACAGACCCGCTACCATTCCTCCGGTCCTATGACAAAGGGCAATGCCAACTGCAAACTGTTCAGCTCTGCTATGTCTGGTCACTTCTCTGAGCTGCCAGCTTTTCACTTGTACTTGGAGCAGAGGGGTAGTGGCAGGTCTGTGCAGGAGTGAGGTCTGGATGTAGCAGAGCTGAACAGAGAGGTGTTGGCATTGTACAATAGTGGTGGCCTGACACAGGACTCGTAGTGGGCTCACCTTTTCTTCTCTGGGCAATCGTTCTTCCAAAAGCCACTTCTGTCCAAGGAAACCATCAAGGACCAATGGACATTCGGCTGGGATTGGAACGCAGAGCACTGGGGTAGGGTTATTTTCCATGATGATGCCCCCTGCAGACTGTACAGGAGATCTACAAGAATGACTGTCCTGAGAAGGTGAGCATCACCCTGACATAGGAACCTAGACACCTCCGCTGTGGTCCCAGTGATCGGACATCAGACACATTGCAGACCATATGAACTGGGGCTAATAACCGCCAGGGCCGGTGCACTTATTTCACATGAACAGCCCCAGCAGAGGCATTATAGCGCTTATACCAGCTTATCACCTGTCCACAGGATTACTGGATGTCTGACCACTGAGACCACCACCGATCTCAAGAACTGGGTTCCTGTATCCCCCACATAAATGGATCTGCAGGCTGATACTGCTGAAGATAGCCGAGCAGTATACTCAGACTCTGACGGACAGAGAGAATGGAGGGGTAGTGTCTATATCTGACCTGCGACATCATTGATATGGCGGACACAGGACCCCTGTACTTGTGCTGGTGAAGGGTCCCTGCTATCAAACCTGCAAAGTGCAGACACAAGATAGGTGGTGAGCAGAAAATGGTCAGAAAAGAAAGAAATATTTAGTCTGCAAACATCTAAGGGGGGGAGGGGGTATCTGAAAATAGCCAGAGAAGTTACTCTATGTAGAATACCCTGGAAAGTCAAGCGCACCGCCTCTAGATTCTTTCCTGTAAGAGCTGTGGAGCTGGTTATCTACTGTAAGGGCTGTGTATGTGGGGAATAGTCACCTCAGGAGCTGGTTCTTTACAGTAAGAGCTGTGTATGTGGGGAATAGTCACCTCAGGAGCTGGTTCTATACTGTAAGAGCTGTGAAAGTAGGGAATAGTCACCTCAGGAGCTGGTTCTCTACTGTAAGAGCTGTGTATGTGGGGAATAGTCACCTCAGGAGCTGGTTCTATACTGTAAGAGCTGTGTATGTAGAGAATAGTTACCTCAGGAGCTGGTCCTCTACTGTAAGAGCTGTGTATGTGCGGAATAGTCACCTCAGGAGCTGGTTCTCTACTGTAAGAGCTGTGTATATGGGGAATAGTCACCTCAGGAGCTAGTTCTTTACTGTAAGGGCTGTGTATGTGGGGAATAGTCACCTCAGGAGCTGGTTCTCTACTGTAAGAGCTGTGTATGTGGGGAATAGTCACCTCAGGAGCTGGTTCTCTACTGTAAGGGCTGTGTATGTGGGGAATAGTCACCTCAGGAGCTGGTTCTATACTGTAAGAGCTGTGTATGTGGGGAATAGTCACCTGTGTATGTAGAGAATAGTTACCTCAGGAGCTGGTCCTCTACTGTAAGAGCTGTGTATGTGTGGAATAGTCACCTCAGGAGCTGGTTCTCTACTGTAAGAGCTGTGTATGTGGGGAATAGTCACCTCAGGAGCTGGTTCTCTACTGTAAGAGCTGTGTATGTGGGGAATAGTCACCTCAGGAGCTGGTTCTCTACTGTAAGAGCTGTGTATATGGGGAATAGTCACCTCAGGAGCTAGTTCTTTACTGTAAGGGCTGTGTATGTGGGGAATAGTCACCTCAGGAGCTGGTTCTATACTGTAAGAGCTGTGAAAGTAGGGAATAGTCACCTCAGGAGCTGGTTCTATACTGTAAGAGCTGTGTATGTGCGGAATAGTCACCTCAGGAGCTGGTTCTCTACTGTAAGGGCTGTGTATGTGGGGAATAGTCACCTCAGGAGCTGGTTCTTTACTGTAAGAGCTGTGTATGTGGGGAATAGTCACCTCAGGAGCTGGTCCTCTACTGTAAGAGCTGTGTATGTGCGGAATAGTCACCTCAGGAGCTGGTTCTCTACTGTAAGAGCTGTGTATGTGGGGAATAGTCACCTCAGGAGCTGGTTCTCTACTGTAATGGCTGTGTATGTGGGGAATAGTCACCTCAGGAGCTGGTTCTTTACTGTAAGAGCTGTGTATGTGGGGAATAGTCACCTCAGGAGCTGGTTCTCTACTGTAAGAGCTGTGTATGTGGGGAATAGTCACCTCAGGAGCTGGCTCTCTACTGTAAGAGCTGTGTATGTGGGGAATAGTCACCTCAGGAGCTGGTTCTATACTGTAAGAGCTGTGTATGTGGGGAATAGTCACCTCAGGAGCTGGTTCTCTACTGTAAGGGCTGTGTATGTGGGGAATAGTCACCTCAGGAGCTGGTTCTTTACTGTAAGAGCTGTGTATGTGGGGAATAGTCACCTCAGGAGCTGGTTCTCTACTGTAAGAGCTGTGTATATAGAGAATAGTTACCTCAGGAGCTGGTCCTCTACTGTAAGAGCTATGTATGTGCGGAATAGTCACCTCAGGAGCTGGTTCTCTACTGTAAGAGCTGTGTATGTGGGGAATAGTCACCTCAGGAGCTGGTTCTATACTGTAAGAGCTGTGAAAGTAGGGAATAGTCACCTCAGGAGCTGGTTCTATACTGTAAGAGCTGTGTATGTGGGGAATAGTCACCTCAGGAGCTGGTTCTCTACTGTAAGAGCTGTGTATGTGGGGAATAGTCACCTCAGGAGCTGGTTCTCCACTGTAAGAGCTGTGTATGTGGGGAATAGTCACCTCAGGAGCTGGTTCTTTACTGTAAGAGCTGTGTATATAGAGAATAGTTACCTCAGGAGCTGGTCCTCTACTGTAAGGGCTGTGTATGTGGGGAATAGTCACCTCAGGAGCTGGTCCTCTACTGTAAGAGCTGTGTATGTGGGGAATAGTCACCTCAGGAGCTGGTCCTCTACTGTAAGGGCTGTGTATGTGGGGAATAGTCACCTCAGGAGCTAGTTCTTTACTGTAAGAGCTGTGTATGTGGGGAATAGTCACCTCAGGAGCTGGTTTTCTACTGTAAGAGCTATGTATGTGGGGAATAGTCACCTCAGGAGCTGGTTCTTTACTGTAAGAGCTGTGTATGTGGGGAATAGTCACCTCAGGAGCTGGTTCTATACTGTAAGAGCTGTGTATGTGGGGAATAGTCACCTCAGGAGCTGGTTCTCTACTGTAAGGGCTGTGTATGTGGGGAATAGTCACCTCAGGAGCTGGTTCTTTACTGTAAGAGCTGTGTATGTGGGGAATAGTCACCTCAGGAGCTGGTTCTCTACTGTAAGAACTGTGTATGTGGGGAATAGTCACCTCAGGAGCTGGTTCTCCACTGTAAGAGCTGTGTATGTGGGGAATAGTCACCTCAGGAGCTGGTTCTTTACTGTAAGAGCTGTGTATATAGAGAATAGTTACCTCAGGAGCTGGTCCTCTACTGTAAGGGCTGTGTATGTGGGGAATAGTCACCTCAGGAGCTAGTTCTATACTGTAAGGGCTGTGTATGTGGGGAATAGTCACCTCAGGAGCTGGTTCTCTACTGTAAGGGCTGTGTATGTGGGGAATAGTCACCTCAGGAGCTGGTTCTATACTGTAAGGGCTGTGTATGTGGGGAATAGTCACCTCAGGAGCTGGTTCTCTACTGTAAGGGCTGTGTATGTGGGAGGTAGTCACCTCAGGCGTTGTTTGGCAGAGTCTCTGTTTGGATCTCTGGTCTCAGTGACTTCTGGCGCACACAGTTGCTTGTCAGGCACTCAGTGATGAGCAGACAGGTAGGTATATAGTATGTGTTATTTTAAGCCTATGCAGGAAAAATATGAACTGAACTCCCCAAAGCTACGTGTTTATTTACCAGAAAATAACACCGATGGAATTCCATAACGTTCTTGTTATCTTCGTCCCTTCCCCTTCATCCTCTCCTCTGACAGCTCTGTCTTAAGTACTAAGCAATAATTTGAGCCATTTCCCCCAGACATGAATGACAATGCAGTAGCGTCAATGACCACCAGGGGGCATATCATTGTTTACCATGTAAAGGATTAGCAGCACCACAGCGCCATCCTGTGGCTGCAGCAGTGATTTGCTGAAACACCTCAATAATAACCATCACTTCTTGTAATACAGTCCGGGATGTGATCCGTATTTATCATGTGACTACATACAAGATGTCCTGCTCAGTCACAGCCGTCAGTTATACCCTCTACAAAATATCTGTAGCTGCTCAGCACATGAATATAATGCTAGGATAGTAAAGACTGACAGCAAGACTGTAGAAACATGCTCTAGGCCCTCTGTATTAAGCAGGGCAGTAATATGACAGGGGAAGGGGGGGGGGGAATTGGGTGATTTGTACCTCTGCACTCTCTGTACGTATTAACCATATCACACCTGAGTACGCAGACGGCACCCATTACCCACTTGGGAGGAAGAGACTGTATTCACACAGGAAACACCTGCCAGCTCTGTAACCCACAACATGAAGAGACGAAAGTCCCTGCACCTCCCCAGGGGGACAGATCCTGCATAAATACTGTACCAAAAACATGTCTGCCCAGAACGCTGCCGATACAGACAGGACGAGAAATATTCACAGGACACGAGGTCATCCAAATATTAAAATTTATATCTTTCCTTCAATTGAGATATATTAATTATAACATTAATTCACAAGGATGGAGGCACGAGGCACACAGACCGCCACGCCTCACGGCCTCGGCTACTAGTCGGCGATATTTGGTATGTACAATACATATGTAACATCAGTAACAGAAATGATATGACTGAGGCGCGAGGCACACTAAGCTTCATACCTCACGGCCTCAGCTACTGTACTTATAGGCGACATTTGGTATGTGCAGTATATAAGCAGCATCAGTAACACCAATGATATGACCGAGGCGCGAGGCACACAGGGCTTCATATCTCAATGACATCAGGACTTCCTACTTTACTGGCAGGCAGGATTCAGCATCAGCAGTGCTGACAAGATGGAGGCACGAGACACACAGGGCGTCATGCCTCACTGATCTCACCATAATACAATGGAGGCATGAGGCACCGACAAGTGGCATGTGCAGTTAACATATGTTCTATCATCTCATCAAACACTGATGACATGAAAGAGGCACGAGGCACCAAGTAACGTGTCCTCAGCATGTACTAAGTGGTCAGTATCTGATATATGCTGGTCACACGTAGCCTGCCATCACTGACATGACTGAGGTACGAGGCACACTGTACCCCATGCCTCGGTGGTATCACTGGCACCTGATATAACAGCATTTGGTATGTGCAGATAATCTTCATGAACCGGACTGAGGTACACAGCGCCTGATGCCTCAACAATGGCTAATAAACAGTCAGCAGTTGGTATATATAATTATTATTGAACCTGAAAAATAGGCACCAGTGACTGAGGCACGAGGCACACCGTACCCCACACCTCAGTGTCACCAGCGCTCAGTAAACAGTTAAGATGTGCAGTTATTATTCTTCCATAATAGGAACCACCGACACGAGCGAGGCACAAGGCACTCTGTGCCCCAAACCTCAGCAGTGTCACCGGCTGCCAGTAAACAGTTAACATTTGGTATGTGCAGATGGAGGCACGAGGCACACGACGGACTCGCTTCAGGCAGGCTTTAATGACATCACCTCCACCTTCAGATTGCCATGGTACAGTCTGCCCCACCTGTAAACGAAGCTGCAGGCTGGCAGGGAATGCTGGGAAACTGGTGGAGCGGAATGTGTTGCAGCTTTGGTCACATAAGTCGGGGACACTTCACTTTCTGCCTGCAGAGGACTCAGGTCACGGCCAGAACCTGCCCTACTGTGACGTGCGCCCCCAACTGACGGGTGACATCGGACGTAAGCAGGTGGTGACCCCTCCCCCAATACGTCATTGCTATAAAGTCATCATGGCACCCTGACAACTCCCAGGAGGTCCTGCCAGGCCTCTGGCGGCATCCACTACGGTAATGAGGGGTACCTCGCTCTTTGGTCACACAGCGTGGCGCCGCCATAACGAAAAGTCACAAAGTCACAGAAATTACAACAAGAATCATTTACATTGTACGCAGAAGAAACTAAGATGGAGGCTCTGGGCATAGTCGATAAGGCACTTGGTAGCCACTCAGGGAACAAGCGGCAAACTCCTGGCACGGGGCAATGAGCAGCCCTATTGGTGTCCACATGGCGACCAGATCACCACCGGGCCAAAAACCAATCCCTGAGTAACTGGAGGAAAGTTCTTTTGGTTGTAGCAAGGAATGAAGAGCATGAACATGAGGTGTTGGCACTTTAAAGCCTGGCATAAGACTGGCACAGAGTGTGGTCTCTAATGTCTCCCCAGCCGCCGTTCTTCATGGGCGGGGGGTTGCGCACTTCCTGTTGTCGGCTGGTTATGGTGATGGCCTTTGGGAAGATATGGCCGCTAAGTTCACGCACTTTGGCTCGCAGAGACTGAGAGGTGGCATCGATATTGGAGCAGGGTCCAGTGCGCCCGCACATGCCGTCTTCTTCAGCTTTGGCAGGGAGTGTCAGCACTCTGGGCAGGCGGGCAGACAGCACCTTGAGCGGATGTGCCAGGCAGGCAGCAGAGATGTGCTGTATGCTCCAGTCCCAGTTGTAGTCGTCGTAGGTGCAGAACTCTGCCAGGCAGCCCATCAGCTGGTAGTAAGTCTCCCTGGATATAGCGATGGCAGCGCGGTGCCGCGTAGCCACAAAGCCGCTGACTTCCATGTGCTGCGGGTCAGGTGAGGGCTCCGGGATACTGGTGCCACCCAGGCTCAGCATATGGCAGCCTTCTTCCTGGCATTGTTTCTGCATGAGCCTCAAGATGTGGAGCCAGTCCGGGAGCAGATAGTTACCCTCCTCCAGGAAGAGGATATGCCCGCTGTGCCCGCTCACCTCCCGCACCCTCTCCCATATGAAGTGCAGCTTCCACCACCAGTGGTGCTTGTAATGGGTGAAGGCAGCCTCCCGGTAGTGGCCGTGGCTGTCCGGGTATTCCGCGTTGGTGCAGCGCCTCAGAAGGGCCGACTCCTTGGGCATATCCCGTGGGCAGTCAGCAGGGTCGCTGCCAGGAAACTCATCTGGATAGAAGCTCAGACTGTATGGGAAATAGATTGGCAGCACCCGGCAGAAGTCTATGGCTTTCATGGCTTCAGCGGCCTCCTGGCACGGCTGCTCCATGCTCAGCACCAGCAGTAGGCGGCCGGTGGCTCCCGGTCCAGCGCTCTGCAGAGACTCAGCCAGCAACTGCAGCCGGGACCCGCTGCCCGGCCCACCCCGGACCTGCACCACCACCACCAGCTCCGGGCGACTAGGAAACAGTTCTGCGTTGCGGATTGGCTGCCGGAGGTTGTTGCGGTAAGCTGCCAGTCTCATCTGTAGCGAGGAGCCCTGCGGCAGCTCAAAGCCATAGGGGTCTTTCTTCTCATTGGGCAGCTCTGCGGGTAGAGGGTCCTCTAGGGTGGGCGATGTGAGCAGCAGCCAGGTGCAGAATGCCATCCCCATAAACAGCAGCAGGGCGGCGATCTTCTTCTTGTGTAGTGTCAGCCGCATGGTGAGAGCTGGGCGCCAACGGGGGGGTAGGGGAGTGCTACACTGAGCCCTCTGCCAAAAGACACCTGGTGTGCCCCTCTACTACCTCACCCGACCCCTCATCACCCACTATATACCCCCTGTATCCTACTATATTACCTTGTACCCTACAGAATCTAATATAACCCCGTATCCTGTAAACCTACTACAGTATATAACCCTTGTATCCTACTATATACCCCCGTCTCCTATAAACCTACTACAGTATATACCCCTGTCTCCTATAAACCTACCACAGTATATACTCTGTTATCCTATAAACCTACCACAGTATATACTCCAGTATCCTATAATCTTACCACACTATATACCCCTTGTATCCTACTATATACCCCCGTATCCTATAAACCTACCACAGTATATACCCCTTGTATCCTACTATACACCTCCGTATCCTATAATCTTACCACAGTATATACCCCCGTATCCTATAATCTTACCACAGTATATACCCCCGTATCCTATAATCTTACCACAGTATATACCCCGGTATCCTATATACCCCCAGTATCTTATAGAGCCTACTATATACCTCTATATCCTATAAACCTCCCACATTATATACCCCCTCTACCCACCTCATACTGTATAGAGCCCACTATGTACCTACCCCCAGTCAGCTCCCTCTTGCTGCACTACCTGCCCCCTCTCCAGGCTCCTCGGCCCTCGCCCTCCGCAGCCCCGGGCTCCGCGCTCCTCCAGGTACCGAACACCTGAACTGTCTGACCGGACTTTACCCGGCCATGGGGTGCGTGACGTCACATCCTGCCAACCAATCAGACAGCACTGACGACGCACTGCGCTGTAGGACCGCCCACAGGGGAGGGTCACACATAAACTTTCCACCAATAGAGAGGGAGGCGAAAGACGGGACGGCCACGTTTACTAAGGGCAACTCTGCCAGGACTTCTGAAGGCGCCGGGAAATAAGGGGTTAATAAAGGGGACACACAGCAAACATAATACATAGTGAGAAGAGTAGACAGGGTAATGGGGTATTGGGTGGTGCTGACATGTGTGACCCTAGTGTTAGTACATACAGTTGTGGATATGTGGAATTATTACATAGGAGTAGCCACCATGACTACAAGTGCCATCATCTTACATGGTGTCATGTATAATACTGGACCGCGGAGTGACAGCCCTGACTATGATCACCATCATCATCGCCCCTATGGTGTCTGACAGGACATGAAGCACCTGGTGACACATCCTGTGTAATGATGGGTGTGATGGTTCCCTCAGAGGGTCACCCCCTGGATAATTATATACGGCATGGCGGTATAATTACAGTTATTAGGGGAGGAGGGCCGGGACCGGAAGCTCGATGATTATAACCCAGAATATCCACAGCAGCAGAGATTATATCAAACCTTATTCAGACACCGCAGAAAAACACAGCGCTATAACCTTCTGTCCCCAGAATCGGCTCCTGTCCTGGTGAATCTTCCTCGGGGTGATGTGAAGATGATCTATGGGGGTGATGACAATAGTATGGGGAACACTGGACAATTGGGTGGAGGCTCTAGGATCCAAGAAAGGGTTCTAGTATTTGTCAGATGGGAGGAGACTGACCGATGCAGTAAGCAGTAGTGGACATGCTCGGTGCCCACTGGTCAATGTAGGATATGTCCTGACCATACCCATGATCCTAGACCAGGACATCACTGCAGATGAAGGTGACGGTGTCCAGCTGTCAATGGCAGGACATGTAATGGGCGCCATGACACCGAATCTCCTTCTCTTGTAAAGTGTCTGGAAATGGTGCAAGCAGAACCGGGGTATAATAACAGCACCCCCTTGGTCTGGATGGTGGACAAGGAAATTGTGAGAACTGCTTGTCGGAGGATCAAACAATCTTCTGTACTGGTGATCTGTCTGGGCCGTGTTGTTCACCACGTGTGTCCTCACGTAACCACTGCCCCAATACCTCCTAGATCAGAACACAATAGATGGCGGCAATTCATCAAAGACAACCATCCTACTTCTCTCAGTACACTGATGCATCATTGGGACATGTCTAGCAGTCAGTGATCTCTCACCAAGAGATACACTACCCAAAAGTAGCCTCTGAGAACATTTTCATAGGGCAGTAAACGAAGTGCTTAAATGACAGCACTTAGCCCTGTATTTCTCCATAACTGAGCAGATTTATTATTTAGGACACTGGGAAAGCTGGGTGGCAATGTCTGTGACTGCGGTGCTGGCTCCCTGCTCGCCCCGGTGCGCTTTACACCCTTCAGTCAGAGCAGTTTCAGTGGAGGTGGCTCATCTCAGCACATAACACCCTCTGACAGCCACATTAGAAGGGCTGGGCCCCTCCCCAATAAAGAGGGCCCAGAGTGACAGGTTAGGACACAGGATAAGGCTACAATGACAGTAGTGACACCTTGTATGTGCCGTCACCTGGCGTGATGAGATCAGACACTCCCCGGGTGTGAGGCAGGAGCCGGCGACGGTCACCTCAACATATAGAATCGCACAAGAACGAATGAGTAAAAGTCCTTTAATCCGGCATCAATGGAACCTGGTGCTGGAATACCAGAGGCCGGTCTATAGGACTCACAGCGAAGGGGGAGGACCTGGGGGGTTTACTTTACTTTAAAGGATGGAAACAGAACAATCAACTCTCCCCACCCCCGGTCACATCTATATAAACTTAGAAAAGTTGCTGAAGGGAAATCCCAAAATAACTAAAGTACGAGCAGTGAATCGACTGCCGCCCCATCACTTCCCCCTCTGATACTTGAGTCATATCTGGAGCTGTATTCAGAATTCTGAAAGGCAAAACCTGCAGATTAGTTCATCCTCGGCTTCCTGTTTCATGAATAGAATTCCAAAACTGCACTTGAGACTGGCACACATATAATATGAGCAGAGAGGGAGGCTAGGGGTTAAAACTTCAGGTCCTGTGGACGCAGTGTCATGGCAGCCATCAGAAGTGGTCAGTCAGTGTCTGCATCATGTGTAGGGCAACAAGATAATAGACATTATTGAAGGGGCTTATGGATGCTGGTGCCAAACAGCACCCCTCCTAATTCCCTGGTTATGTGTGGTATTACACCTCTGCCCTACTCACTTTAATGCAGATGAAGCTGTAAGTCCAGAGAGAACCTGTGGGCTAGGGTGGCGCTGTTGCTGAAAGAGAGCAGTAACATTTTTCCAATCCTGTACACTCCCTTTAAGGGAGCATTCACACGGAGTAAAGTGGCACGCTATTTGGCGCGTTTGCGCCGCGTGTTTGACGGTGCGTGTTTGCGGTCGCGTTAACGCCGCTTTGCGCGGCGTAAACGCGACCGCAAACACGCACAGTCAAACACGTGGCGCAAACGCGCCAAATAGCGTGCCACTTTACTCCGTGTGAATGCTCCCTTAAGAGTTCCCACATGTGGACAGCTCGGCTGCTAATATGCTGTACCGTCGCGTATTCTACAGGATAGGCTGCAGCTCGTTGTGCTGAGAAGGTTCCTGGGTTGTCTTATCTGATGAGCAATTTCCTTCCTGATTTTAAGGATTTTCTCAAAACTCTGCAGAATTTTATAACATTTCAAGAAAGTGAAAACACTTTCTACAGTTTTAGGACAGTCCCCTCCCCCATCGTAAGACACATACAAACAAAGGACTGGTGAGGAGTTCAGCTCTGGAGGGTGAGGAGGCTTCTGTATCGAGGAGGATCACTGACTTTGGTCACCTGGGTGTTAATGGGACATTTTGTATCTGGACTCCTGGTGGTCGGCAGTACAGACAGTGTCTGGTCCCCCTGCTGGTCGGCGGTATAGTCAGCGTCTGGTCCCCCTGGTGGTCGGCGGTATAGTCAGCGTCTGGTCCCCCTGGTGGTCGGCGGTATAGTCAGCGTCTGGTCCCCCTGGTGGTCAGCGGTACAGTCAGCGTCTGGTCTCCCTGGTAGTCAGCAGTACAGTCACCGCCTGGTCCTCCTAGTGGTCGGCGGTACAGTCAGCGTCTGGTCCCCCTGGTGGTCAGCAGTACAGTCACCGCCTGATCCTCCTAGTGGTGGGCAGTACAGTCACCGCCTGGTGCCCCTGGTGGTTGGCAGTACAGTCACCGCCTGGTGCCCCTGGTGGTTGGCAGTACAGTCACCGCCTGGTCCCCCTGGTGGTCAGCAGTACAGTCACCGCCGGGTCTCCCTAGTGGTCAGCAGTACAGTCACCGCCTGGTTCCCCTGGTGGTCAGTGGTACAGTCACCGCCTGGTGCACTGGTGGTCGGCAGTACAGTGGTCTCCTGGCCTATAAGACGATGATGAGGGGGCCCCTTCATCCCCAATTTCCACTATAGTTCACAGACACATTGGTGTTCACATTACAATTGAAACCCCCAGGCCCCTGTGCATCTAATGACCCTAACCAACACCTCCATAGGGGCCCCATAGTGAGTGAGGTCCAGGGGTTATATGTATATGGCCCTTACAACACGTCTGAATCCATCTCTGGTAAAGTACCGCACATGTCTTTTCAGGTGTGTTCAGCACAGTCAGGGTTAATCATGGACCCATAGAACCAGTAGAGCGAGATGAGTGAGGTGACCGTGACCACAATGGGGGTGGAGATGTTGTCACAAGGGTGCGAAACTGGTGTCTTCTTACTGACCTAAAAACTGCAAGACAACAAAGGACGGATGGACGGGAGAGATGAACGTCTTAAAGGGCCGTTTCAGAAAATATAACTAAAATATTTCTGAATCCTTCACCACTTATAGGGCAGGAAAAGGCCTGGGGGTGTCATTACATCTAAGGGACCCGACACCACTGGTCCCCTCTGCCCACAGATGAACATGGCCCCCTACCTCATCCTGAAGGACACACCAGTGTATGAGAATCATCTGTGAACAAGCAGAGCTGAAGTGTAAAGCATGGGGGAAAGACAGACCTACAGCTACACAGCTAAGATGCCGCCGCCACCACTTACAGTGACTTGTTTGAGTTTTTTTTGTCTCCACCTTCAGCATTATACAAGTCTCCACTGACCTGAAGGGGCCAAGAGGGGGTTCTGGTATTTGTCAGATGGGAGGAGACTGACCTAAGCAGTAATGGGCATGCTCGGTGCCCACTGGTCAATGTATGATATATCCTGACCATACCCATGATCCAAGATGGAGTGTGCACCTCCTTACAACACACCGGCACCCCCAGGACTAGGGTGAGGGGTCCTGACCTTCTATAGATTGCTACTCTGCAGTCACTCAGGACTGACCACGTTCTAATACAAGGCCGGCTACACACAGACAGATTTGGACCAGATATGGCGACTGTACCCTGAGCCAGGACCTCCAGCACTGTCACCTATAAAGCGGAGAGCCCCCACCCCCTCTACTGTATTCAGCACATACTCCTAGCATCATAGGTGACCATACTGGGAGTCTGGGTACCGGCCAAGGGTTCAGTCTAGCACATCTAGTTCGCATCTCCAGGACCAAACCCGTCTAAGACTGATGTGCAATCCGCCGCTGTCATGGTTTGCTGGTACCTGTAGTTCACCAGAAGCTGCAGAGCCACAGATGATATACTCCAGGGTATCCTGCACTCACCGGTCTCATGGGAGGGGGGGGGGGGGGGGGTTAGTGGAGCGGGTGCTGGATATCCCCCTCTAGGACACTTTAAACAACCTGTAAGACACCCCCCTCAACGGACAGGGTGTCGGTCACAAAGTCGCACCTCACTCCCCATCCTTTACAGTTTGTATGATCCCCCAACCTGTGGGGGGCGCTGTACAGTTACGCCCGGGTTCCCCCTACAGATTACAGCTGATCACTGTGGATCCTGTGATCGGTCCAACATGACACCGGTCATGATGTTTCTTGCTTCTGCCAGCTCCTCCGTTGCAGATACCAGAATTCTTTCTGATTGATCAGGGGCGATGCTGCCAAGATGGCTGAAGACCCCACAACTCTCTACTGAACAAGAATTATCTTTATATTAACAGAACAAAATGCAGACAACAATCCATGGAGCCAACGTGGTCCGATCTGTACACAACATGATACAAAATAATAACTGTCCCCCATAACAGAGCGCCGCGCTACTCAGCTCCGCCTACCACAAACAATCCGGGTCTTATGGCGTCCAAGGGCTACAAAGGTTTAATGCTCCTGAGTCCGCGGCACCGACCGGGAGAAGCGATCACATGAAAAAGAAAATGTAATCGTCGTCATCGCTGTCGTCGTCACCAGACAAGTCCCACTGATCGTCCATGTCCGGCTCTTCAGAGGCGTCGCTGTGGGACTCCTCGCTGTCAGATGCAATGTCCTCCTCCACCTCCAGGGGGTAGTCAATGTCCTCGCTGCTGGACAGGACTGACAATTCAGAGGGTAAGGAGCTGTCCTCACTGTCTGAGGGGACCAGGATGGGCTTTGGGAGCTCCTCCGCTACAAGATCTGGGAACGAGACATTAAGACTGGATTATACACACTACAGATCAATAGCGGCTCCGCCCTGCACACTTAAAGGGATATTCTGACCACAGACATGGGTGACATCTCCTAAATGATGAGCGAGCGGTCACCTCACTGTACAAACTATGACAAAGAAAATGGATCTTCTAATCACAACCTGGTGTGTTTGTGTGAATATATATATATATATATATATATATATATATATTCTCATCAGCAACTGTACTACCTCTGCTTGCTGTCAGGGAATCAGAGGATTCTAGTTTGCCGTGAGGAATGTGGTCAGCGGTGACATCACTGAGAATACAGCCTATACTAGAGATCAGCGGTGACATCACTGAGAATACAGCCTATCCCTATACTAGAGATCAGCGGTGACATCACTGAGAATACAGCCTATCCCTATACTAGAGATCAGCGGTGACATCACTGAGAATACAGCCTATCCCTATACTAGAGATCAGCGGTGACATCACTGAGAATACAGCCTATCCATATACTAGAGATCAGCGGTGACATCACTGAGAATACAGCCTATCCATATACTAGAGGTCAGCGGTGACATCACTGAGAATACAGCCTATCCCTATACTAGAGATCAGCGGTGACATCACTGAGAATACAGCCTATCCCTATACTAGAGATCAGCGGTGACATCACTGAGAATACAGCCTATCCCTATACTAGAGATCAGCGGTGACATCACTGAGAATACAGCCTATGTATATACTAGAGATCAGCGGTGACATCACTGAGAATACAGCCTATCCATATACTAGAGATCAGCGGTGACATCACTGAGAATACAGCCTATCCCTATACTAGAGATCAGCGGTGACATCACTAAGAATACAGCCTATCCCTATACTAGAGATCAGCGGTGACATCACTGAGAATACAGCCTATCCCTATACTAGAGATCAGCGGTGACATCACTGAGAATACAGCCTATCCCTATACTAGAGATCAGCGGTGACATCACTGAGAATACAGCCTATGTATATACTAGAGATCAGCGGTGACATCACTGAGAATACAGCCTATGTATATACTAGAGATCAGCGGTGACATCACTGAGAATACAGCCTATCCCTATACTAGAGATCAGCGGTGACATCACTGAGAATACAGCCTATCCCTATACTAGAGATCAGCGGTGACATCACTGAGAATACAGCCTATCCCTATACTAGAGATCAGCGGTGACATCACTGAGAATACAGCCTATCCATATACTAGAGATCAGCGGTGACATCACTGAGAATACAGCCTATCCATATACTAGAGATCAGCGGTAACATCACTGAGAATACAGCCTATCCCTATACTAGAGATCAGCGGTGCCATCACTGAGAATACAGCCTATCCATATACTAAACAGCAATGGGTCACCCACCTCTCACCTTTACGCTCCAGTATAAGAGCCAGACGACGGTCTTTCATTTCGGTGCTCAGCTTGTCCACCATGCGGTCAATACAGTTGTCTAGGACAAGGGAACGTGTTTGGGACTTTATTTCCTGACGGCAGATGGGACACTCTTCCTTCCTCTTTCTCCATGACTGGATGCAGAAGGAGCAGAAGCTGTGGGCGCAGTTCAGGGTCACAGCCTGTGGGGGCAATAAACACTTAGTAATAAACCTTTCCTTCCATGCCAGCAGGTGGGGAATCGGTCCTCACCTCTATGAAGTGCTCGGAGCAGATAATACACTGCAGCTCATTGTCCAGGACATCGTTCATGTGGTTGAGAACCTCCTCCTTCTGCGCTTCCACTTTCTTCTTCTCATCCTGTAAAATGCAGAAAACCCACATCATACAATCTAAGTACTACAACCCCCAGCAGAGCAACCCACTAGTAACACGGGCACACAATACCGCACCCTGGTTTCCTGCAGTTCTTTGTTTTTAGCTTGAATGATCCTTTCAAAGTCTCGGTGACTGCGATTCAGATCGTCCATAAGTAGTGAATGCTGAGAAGACATCAAGATGGATCCGAATGTAAACCCTTGTAATATGCCATATCAGTATAAAGTCCAGAGCCTTCTATCATCACTGCACCCTCATACAATATTACTATATAGAGCCCAGAGCTCTGCCTTTATTATCACTGCACCCTCATACAATATTATTATATAGAGTCCAGACCTTTGCCTATATTATCACTGCACCCTCATATAATATTATTATATAGAGCCCAGAGCTCCGCCTTCTATTATCACTGCACCCTCATACAATATTACTATATAGAGCCCAGAGCTCCGCCTTCTATTATCACTACATCCTCATACGATATTACTATATAGAGCCCGGAGCTCCGCCTTCTATTAGCACTGCACCCGCATACAATATTATATAGAGCCCAGAGCTCCGCCTTCTATTATCACTGCACCCTCATACAATATTACTATATAGAGCCCAGAGCTCCGCCTTCTATTATCACTACATCCTCATACGATATTACTATATAGAGCCCGGAGCTCCGCCTTCTATTAGCACTGCACCCGCATACAATATTATATAGAGCCCAGAGCTCCGCCTTCTATTATCACTGCCGTGGACTGCGCAGCAAGATCAAGCAGGAGACTTATTTTTTTCAGTATCCTACTGCAATCTCTGCCTCCCATTGTTTTCAGTCAGGACAAAATCTAGCACGGATTTTGGGGTGGAATCTGTGCGAGTATATCCTTACAGCTATAGAGCATAAATATATACATCCCCTCTATATTGTATATGTATGTGGTGTCCTTACAGCTATAGAGCATACATATATACATCCCCTCTATATTGTATATGTATCTGGTGTCCTTACAGCTACAGAGCATACATATATACATCCCCTCTATATTGTATATGTACGTGGTGTTCTCGCATATATAGATTATACATATATAAGTCACCTCTTTCAGTGCTTGTGCCAACTGCTCCTTCAGACGCTCCTCTTGTACTTGTGATGAACCGCCCTGCGACCAAAAAGAGACATTTCTGTCATCACAGATCCTGGAACAGGGGGCACATGGATATTATCTATATACTCTCCTTGCCGTCTTACCTGGCACCTGTATCCTCAGTATAGTCGAGTGTCAGGGCTGAATATCGCCCTCTAGACTTAGCGCCAACAACACCACACGGTCTCGTTCTAAATAACTAGAGATTTTTCAGCGGTCCGAGGGCGACTACTAAAATAGTGGTGGTGGTTTCTACGACACATACGGCTCTGTTTATACTATAGATATAAGTGATGGGGGGGAACCAAGACAAAAGTCTGCACTGGGGTGGACCTTAATAAGCTGAAATCAGAAGGCATGGTACGAATGGGAAGAAGGAGCTTTATTCACTAAACTTATTTTTATGCTTCCACTTAAAGCTGTGACCAGCGTTTCTCCCGCTAAGCTCCTATTAAAGGGATATTCAGGGACTTTTTTTTCTCCTTCAGATAGACCATCAGGTGAAGATCTGTGGAGAGTTAACACTTAGGACCCCCAGGGAGCAGGTGATTGAAGCGCTACTTCCACTCCATGGGCCCTGTGATATTATGTTCATCAGTCACATGACCTGGCCATAGCTCTGTCCCATTCAAATAAATAAGCTGAGCTGCAATACCAAGCACAGCCACTGTACAAATAAATGGCACTGTGCTTGGCAAGTGCGGCAAAGTCTGCAGTGCTTACCCAAATGCTGCTGCCACTTCAGTCTGGGGCTTGGGATCTTTATTTGATGATCTATCTTGAGTTTAGGTCCACAATAACTTAACCAATAATTTATGCTGAGGCCCCACATTGCAGAAACGCAGATTTTTTGTTGCAGATTTTTGAGCCAAAATCTGGAGTGCCATGAAAAGGAACAAAAGATGTAAAGGAAGCTCTTAGACGTTGCTCTTCCGGTAAATCCACTCCTGATTTTGCAAAATCTGCAACAAAAAAATGCTGCGTTTCTGCAATGTGGGGCCTCAGCCTTAAGCAGAATGGGAGGTCTTCTTTAAGTTCCATGGCTACCATTATGTTAAATTATGCCAGTGAACAGATGAAAGCCCCTCCATCAAGCTCCTTAGATGCTGCTGTCGCAATTGATTGCAGCATCTAAAAGGTTAAATGGCCTTTATAGTAGGACTATGACTCTATAGTAGACTGTGCATCACGGTGTGTACCCGCCTTAGGGAAGGATGGGAATTTGCTGTGTGCACAGGGGTGGGGGTATCCATTGTGTGCCCCGAATTGTTTATCTAACATGTTTACCACATACATTGTTTCCTTGCTCATCCTGCAGAATCTTCTTCAGCAGCTCATCCACCCTCTCCAGATGCTCCTCGTGTTTAGTACTCAGCTCCTTCTGCAGGTCCTGGAGCTCTTGCTGTGTTGACTGCTTGCTCCCGGTACATCCGCTCTGTTGGGGGGTCTTTAGCTTATCCTGGACCTGAGCATTAAGGTTCCTCAATTCTGTTATAGACTGTCTAATTTTGGTCAAGTGGAGAGTACTCTGAGAGGGCGTTTGAGTGGACAACATCATGTCAGCATCCAAGGAGCTGTCCAGCTCCACCACTGCCTCCATCTTTACGGTGGGCTGTTTCGCTATCGCGTTCTTATGAGAGTTACTTGTGTCGCTGCTGTCCTTTAGGACCCGCTGCATTTTGGCCTTGGATGTGCTGGCGGCGCCTTCTGCCCCAGAGGCCTCAGAGTCTTCACAGTTTAGTTTACGTTTGGTTCTGCTCGATTTTCTCTTCAATGACATCCGAGGAGTCAGGAGTGGCCGGATCCGTTCTAAATTTTCCTGAACCAACTCATATTCAAACTCGGCCCCTTCTGTGTTGGGCAGCGCCACCCCCATCTGGATGCAGGCCCCCGTGGTCAGGATGTAAGGTTTCTGAGGCAACAGTTTCTCCTTATTGAGAAAAACTCCATTAAGGCTCTGAAGGAAAAAAAAGACGAAAATCAGAATCTGAAATTTCCAACCAAAATACTCCCGAGATCCCGCTGGTCTATACTTGTTTCCTTAGAGTGGTGACCATGATATACGGCAATACACAAACCTGTCAGGAAGCCCCAGAGCACCGTGGAGGGGGGAGATCTAACCGGGAAGAATTAGTTATTATATTTCACTGCACCTCCTGCTGTCACATTACTGCTGTAAGGAGCGTCACCAAATGCAGATTTTTTTTTTTTGTTGCAAATTTTGCTGCAGTTTTTTTTAGTCAAATTAAGAAAGGATTGAAGAAAGAAATATAAGTACACACATTACATTACTTATCCTGAGTTACATCCTGTATTATACTCCAGAGCTGCGCTCACTATTCTGCTGGTACAATCACTGTGTATATACATTACATTACCTATCCTGTACTGATCCTGAGTTACATCCTGTATTATACTCCAGAGCTGCGCTCACTATTCTGCTGGTGCCGTCACTGTGTACATACATTACTTATCCTGTGTTATACTCCAGAGCTGCGCTCACTATTCTGCTTGTACAATCACTGTGTATATACATTACATTACCTATCCTGTACTGATCCTGAGTTACATACTGTATTATACTCCAGAGCTGCGCTCACTATTCTGCTGATGTAGTCACTGTGTACATACATTACATTACTTATCCTGTGTTATACTCCAGAGCTGCGCTCACTGTTCTGCTGGTGCAGTCACTGTGTACATACATTACATTACTTATCCTGCATTATACTCCAGAGCTGCGCTCACTGTTCTGCTGGTACAGTCACTGTGTACATACATTACATTACTTATCCTGAGTTACATCCTGTATTATACTCCAGAGCTGCGCTCACTATTCTGCTGGTGTAGTCACTGTCTACATACATTACATTACTTATCCTGTATTATACTCCAGAGCTGCGCTCACTATTCTGCTGGTGCGGTCACTGTGTACATACATTACTTATCCTGTACTGATCCTGAGTTACATCCTGTATTATACTCCAGAGCTGCGCTCACTGTTCTGCTGGTGCAGTCACTGTGTACATACATTACATTACTTATCCTGCATTATACTCCAGAGCTGCGCTCACTATTCTGCTGGTGTAGTCACTGTCTACATACATTACATTACTTATCCTGTATTATACTCCAGAGCTGCGCTCACTATTCTGCTGGTGCGGTCACTGTGTACATACATTACTTATCCTGTACTGATCCTGAGTTACATCCTGTATTATACTCCAGAGCTGCGCTCACTATTCTGCTGGTACAGTCACTGTGTACATACATTACATTACTTATCCTGTACTGATCCCGAGTTACATACTGTATTATACTCCAGAGCTGCGCTCACTATTCTGCAGTCTCTCAGTGTCATTTTTACACCAGGCAGTTTACAATCATCTGATGCAGAAAAGCCAAGTCCCCCCTACACTACAGGTGTTCGGCTCTGGGGGTGTTTTCCTACAAGAATGTCATTTACAAGAATAGTCATGATATTATTTCTTCACTCACAAACAAATAACTAAAAACGAGGGCTGAGTTAATAGACTGACTGTCCTGACGAGGATTCTCAGCATTATTCTGCCCTCAGGTCCTTCTCTGGGACACATCATTGGTCTGTCACTCACTGTACAATATCTAATCAGAACTGCTGATATGTGAATACCCAAAACCAAAATTCAGTGCCATCACAGGTAACTCTACTGCCCCCTGTTGGTTCAGTGTATATCAGAGAGTTACAATCGGATCAGTCTTATATACTACATGCTGCTGTTCCTCATTAGACTTACCTTGTTGTCGGTGACGGTCCACTGACCTGCTGCGTTCTGCCTGAAGAAGCAATGTGTGCGGGAGATCATGAGGGGGCTCAGCGAGGACTGCAGCTGGTACGTGACATCAACACCTCTGCCCAAAGACACCTGAAAAACATCAGATCACACTTGAGTACAACAGGAGGGTGTTAGAAAGGTGCTGGGGCGCCCTCTACTGGGGAGAACTATATATTGTGTTGATATTCACAGACCAAATGTCTACCTTCCTTGACAATATTTATTATTGCAATCTACTTTATTACTTTAAGGCTTAGTTCACACGGGGACGGAATAGCGTATTTTGGTCCTGATTTTGATGCGGGAAGCCACGCCAAAATCGGAACCAAAATACGCTTCCAGCTCTGGAGTAGGCCTAGTTCGGAGGGTGCTGCCGCGAGGTGGACACCGTGGCTCAACGAGCCGCGGAATCCGCCTGAAGAAAGGACAGCTCGCTAGCAGTCTCCATAGACCACCATTGTGAGGGGGCGGATTATGACATGGATTCTGCGCCATAATCCGCCCCTCTGTGCCTGTGTGAACTAGCCTTTATGATACCTAACTAAATATCAGCTTAGGGCGGGTTCACACCTGCACCCGGTCTCCGCTTTCGGATTTCCATCTTCTGCCGAGAGGAACTGGACAAGAAACGGAAACTCGGCGGTCAGTTTTCAAACCCGTTCACTTGAAAGGGTTTGCAAAGTGACTGCCTGTGAGCTTCTTCTGCTTCTCCTTGACGAGACCGTTTTTGTTTTTTTAACCGGACACAAAGTCCTGCTTTCCAACTTTGTGTCCAGTTGAAAAGAAACGGTTTTGCTGCAGAGAAGCAGAAGACGCTCACGGGCAGTCACTTTGCAAACCCATTCAAGAGAACGGGTTTGAAAACTGACCGCCGAGTTTCCGTCTCCTGTCCAGTTTCTCTCGGCAGAACACGGAAATCCGAAAGCGGATTCCCTTAGCAAGGTGGCACCTACATCCTGGACATCCGAATGAATGGGCCTAAACAGGAGCGTGTCTCGAGCCGCGGAATCTGCGTCAAGATAGGGCATCTCGCTTCTTTTTTTTTTGCTAGCGGAAAAAAAAGCTAGCGGTTCCCATTGAAGTTAGTAGGAGCCTTTTTTGCAGGCGGATTCCGCGTCAAAATCCGCCTGCAAAAAACTCTGTGTGAACTAGCCCTAAAGAGGAAGTTTTATTCACCCTGGGCATGTGCAGAGTGTGACCTCTTGAATGCTGACAACCAACCAAGGGAACTGATTGAGTACCAAACCAAAACGTGTATATAGGGGATATAGTATGTACATACTGGGGCGGGTAAGTGGCAGGTATATAAAAATAATATATATATAGCCATATATACACACACTAGGGAACCCTATGTACTAAGTGTGTGTGTGTGTGTACTCTATACACTATGTTATATAGGTGTAATATATACATATTGAGTGCTCTCTAACGGAGAGATGTATATATTGTGTGTGTATATAGGGGATGAAATATGTACATACTGGGGCAGGTATATATACAAGTGGCAGATGAATATAAAGAGTGTATATATATATATATATATATATATATATATATACACACACACACACATATTCAGGTGTAATATATATGTCACAGGGAAATGATGAAACTAGAGATTTGATCAAATCCTGGAAGATGTTACAACAACAACTCTGTGGGGTCATCTCCCTAAAGAAAGTCAGTGAGCTGATCAAATCCCTAAACTGTTTTAGTGAAATGAAATAACACAAGTCAGGCCTCGCACACCTCTATGTTTCGCTTGTTACCACTCCCCCTTAACCTTACCACTCCCCTCCGGCGTCCGTGCCGGCCAGCGCGCCGCGCTTCTGACGTGATGCACACGAAAAAATGGGTTCAGATATAGAAAAAGAAAACTCTCCTGAAATAACACAACTCAGGACATAGGGTCCATTCTGCTAGCGGAAGCCACTGAAATCAATGGGAGGCTTTATTTTCAGCATGGAAAATTCCACACCAAATTCCTCACCATTTTCCTGCAGGTGAATAGACCCTCACACAGATCTATGTTTCACTCGTTACCACTCCCCCTTTACCCCACCGCTCCCCTCCGGCGTCCGTGCCGGCCAGCGCGCCGCGCTTCTGACATGCTGCACACGAACAATGGGTTCAGATATAGAAAAATAAAATCAAACTCTGACCGAATTTGTATCTGAAGAACAGTTTAATGAAACTATAAACCTTTGCAGACTTGCGAAGGATAGAATATATATATATATATATATAGAATAGATAGATATGTATGAGTTTGTACCCTATGCTGTGTACGTATACAGAGATACACTTGTGCTATGCACTTAGTAGGGCATTGTGTATTGGGGGCGCTACGTATTGGGAGCGCTGCGTATTGGGGGCACTGCGTATTGGGAGGTGCTGTGTATTGGGGGGCGCTGTGTAGTGGGGGCGCTGTGTATTGGGGGGCGCTGTGTACTGGGGGCGCTGTGTACTGGGGGCACTGTGTATTGGGGGGCGCTGTGTATTGGGGGGCTCTGTGTATTGGGGGGCGCTGTGTACTGGGGGCCGCTGTGTATTGGGGGGCGCTGTGTATTGGGGGGCGCTGTCTATAGGGGTGCTGTGTACTGGGGGCGCTGTGTACAGGGGGCGCTGTGTATTGGGGGGCGCTGTGTATTGGGGGGCGCTGTGTATTGGGGCGCTGTGTACTGGGGGCGCTGTCTATAGGGGTGCTGTGTATTGGGGGTGCTGTCTCCTCACCTCCTCCCCCTCAGGCAGCAGTAACAGGTCATGGCTTTCCCCCAGTCTCCGCAGACACCAGCCCATTTCCTCATCGCTCCTGCCCGCCCTGGTCTCCGCCATCTTCCCTTCCGGGCGAGCGGCAACACCGGCGCAAGCAACAGCCAGGCTGGCTAGTCCCGCGCCGAGCGTCGCCTGAGCGTGATGTCACCACACACGGAACGTGAGGCGAGCAGTCAGAGCCAGGCGTGAGCAGCGGAGTGCCGAACGGAAGTGCGGGAAACCTATAGAGACGTATGGCTGCCAGCCCGGGCCACAGTGCCGCCGTAAGTCACAGTTCATACTTAGCAGCTCTAAACTTCTCACTGCCTGAGGTTCTGCGATTGTTCCCACCACTTATTTATTTTTTTTTACCAAGCAAAGTGACATATTTATCAGCATGGGCACAGTTCACACCTAGGATGCAATGCGTTATCTGAGCCTGTACCATCTACTCCTGAGGCCCCATACTGTGGAAATGCTGCGATTTTTGTTGCAGAATTTGCTGCATTTTTTTGGTGCAGGAATCCTATTAATATTATAAATGTGAAAGTTTGTGAGTTTGGATGTTTGTTAGTCAATCACGCAAAACCCGCTCGACCGATTTGGCTGAAATTTTCCAGAAACATAGTTAATACACCCCATTGCGCAATAGGCTACTTTTCGTCACAATAGCGCACATACGTTTTTCCCAGGACCCCCACAAACCCCAAACTCACATCACCATCTCTGCAATCTCACACACTTTGGACCATAGCAAGCCACAAAATTCATATTCCCCTCTACAGCCTCGCCCCTAACCCCACACACTCACATATACATAGACTTTACCACTTTGCCCCTCACCTTAACGATACTCCAGGAGGCTCTCTTTAACGCTTCGGAGCAGCCATGTTTGCCAACTCCCACCGCTCTGACAATCCGCGACACCGCCCACCCATGTCAATACCCCTAGGAGGTCTAATAAATGCAAAAAAAAAAAAAGTTTAAAAAAAAGTAAAAAAAAAATATTAAAAACAAAAAAAAAAGGGATTAAAAATTCAAATCACCCCCCTTTCCCTAGAACACATATAAAAGTAGTTAAAAACTGTGAAACACATACATGTTAGGTATCCCCACATCCGAAATCGCCCGCTCTACAAAGCTATACAAATATTTTTCCTGTTCGGTAAACGCCGTAGCGGGAAAAATGGTCAAAAGTGCCAAACCGCCGTTTTTTCACTCTTTTGATTCTGATACAAATTTGAATAAAAAGTGATCAAAGCAATAACATTTCCCGAAAATGGTAGAACTACAAAGTACACCCAGTCCCGCAAAAATAGACGCCCTATGCATCCCCGTACACGCACGTATAAAAAAGTTACGGCTGTCGGAATATGGCGACTTTTCAAAAAAAAATTGAAAAAAAGGGGTCAAAATGTAACTAAAACCATATAAATTTGGTATCCCTGGAATCGTAAGGAAACACAGAATACAGGGGACATGTCATTTTGGTTGCACAGTGAACGCCGTAAAACCAAAGCCCGTAAGAAAGTCGCAGAAATGCATTTTTTCTTGAAATCCACCCCATTTTTAATTTTTTCCCTGCTTCCCAGTACATTATATAGAATAATTAATGGTGGCATCATGAAGAAAAATTTGTCCCGCAAAAATTAAGACCTCATATGGCTCTGGGAGCGGAGAAATAAAAAAGTTATGAGGTTTAGAAGGAGGGGAGTGTTAAATATTATATATTTACAATATTCTCTAGCAGACATGGGGTTAACACTCTACTGACATCATAGTCTTATATTCTTGGAACATGGGTGCGGTTAGAGTACACTATTTTAGAAATCTCCTTACATAGCTACAAGATGGAAGGTAACACCCACTCTCATGAATATAAATGAGTAAGAAATACACATGTCTGGGTCTGTCTTTGGGAAGACCAGGGGAAGACCAGGAGGTCTGTCTTTGGGAACACCAGGGTGGGTGGTCCAGGCAGATGGACATCCATGGACGTCGTAACCAGCCCAAGTCCACCAACCAGATGACAAGCATGAACCAAGCTGTAACTACAAGATATCCAGATGATTTAACTTCTCTGAAGATGTAAGCTATTGACAATTGACTGATATTTGTGTTATTTGGACATTTTCCCTGTTCCTGTGTTTTCCTTCAAGATATTAATAAACCTCTACACTGATTTATAACAAGCTGACTTCTTCCTATCGTGGACAAGGCCAGGTCCGGATATTTAACAGTGGACACAAGTCTCACCGGCAAATACAAGATATTTAACAGGGAGTCAAAAACGAAAATCAAAAAATGCCATCGGCGGGAAAGGGTTAACTTCAAATACTTCTGTCCCAAAGTCACTATGTAAAGTTTCTCACAACACCGTATAGCGGCTGAAATACAAATTAACTTCAACACAAAGGTCTCGCATATTCTCTGAATTACAGCAAAAACAAGATACAAAGTTACATTTCATATCCCATCCCTTATACACAGTACGAAAACCTTACCCGCGCCTGTATATACCCACTGCTACAATCACCGCAGACGAAGTCGCGGGTACCAGCTAGTATATATATATATATGTGTGTGTGTATATACAGTGGTGAACCTAGCCCCTCCGCTGCCTGAGGATCGAAAGATGCCCCCCCACCTCTGGCTCCACCCAAGGGGGAGGGGGGGAGTGTTGTTCATCTTTTGATCGTCCGCCTCAGACAGTGGGGGGGTTGGGGGTGCTAGCGGTAACATTACAATGCGGTAATACTCACAGGAGACGTCTCCCCACATTTCCCGTCTCTTCCCTTTGGACCGCCATGACCACTTCTTCCAGCTGTGACTTGGCTCTGTAAAGTTTGAAACACAGGCACCCAACCCCTATATATATATATGATATTCCTTTAATAGTCCCACAATGGGGAAATTTCAGTGATACAGTTTCATAGATGGTACAGTAGTATATAGCAAGAGAGAAACACATAGAAGCTCATGGCAGATAGAGAAATCCTAGGAATCATAGCAACTAAAAAAAAGAAAGAAACACAGACACACTGCAGGATCATTTAGTTCTCTGTGCAGATTGATGTTAATAATAATAATTATAATAATAATACAGCCGACTTGGTTGTAGGACACAAGGAGGGGGGTCACAGCATGTGGATATAACAAGCAGAAATTTTGCAGAGGTGGGGGACATAGTCAGTTATCATGATAACATGTGGTAGTTCCTTTGGTAGGTGATGAGATCTCCTGCTCACAGCTGATAGTTCGGTATCTTGCATCAGCACTATTGTCCATTAACCACAAAAAATGCCCCAAATGTCCTTCATCACAAGCCCTCCTCCTCCTTTCTTCTTACCACTGTGTTCTACTGCCCCAAGGAAGTCAGAGGCCATCCAGGTATACAGGGTGCTGCTCTCTTGCCAAGCTTCCATAACTCCTGGGGTAGGTGGGTGATGGTTCCCAGGCTGTAACAGAGTCCCACGTGTCCACAGTAATAGAAATAAATACCAGTCAGCTGTAGGCATCTTCACACATCAGCAATTGACGCCAGAAATCATCTCCTTGAACGAAGAAGTCCGCATTTCCATGTAGGTTTCTCTTCCATGCCGCATGTTGAGCCATGCTGTCCTAGCTGGGGGGATGGTAACAGGCACATGTGGAAACCAGCTGAACCAGGTCTTGAGTCCATGCTTTACAATGGAAACAAAAGGAACAAAAAACTCCACAGGGTCTTCCATTCGATTTATAGTTGCTAAATTCATAGTGCTAGATTGCTTGGTTACCGGATTCTTGAAGCTAGAGAGAAAAAGAGTGAAAAGACCCCCCGAGTATAATAGTAGCGGTAGTGGGATCGCGGCCTGGGCCCAGGCCTACTCACTACCGGCCTCCGCGGCCTATAGTACAAGGGGAAGTGGGGGTGGCAGTGAGCAGGTCCAGGGAGGTTGGTAAATAAGCCGCTACCTGCTGGGGATACTCAGTGTAATATAGTATATGAACATAAATTCATAACAGTCGTGAAGCCATGTCATTTACCGGGATTAAAAGTAGCCAGTGTGTTAATGGAGGTTACAATCTATCTATGTGCCAAATTTCATTCAAATCCGTTCAGCCGTTTTTGCGTGATTGAGGAACAAACATGAAAACTTTTACATTTAGTCGGTAGGAGTAGGTATGTTTGTGTGTGTGATAAAAACAAACCTAGCACATAAGAGGGAAAAACTAAATATAGTTTTGAGACTCATAGTACCGTATTTTTAGGACTATAGGACGCACTTTTTTCCCCAAAATTTCAGAGGAAAACGAGGGTGCGTCTTATTATAGTCCGAATGTGGGGGGAGGAGCGGATTTACAGCATGGCCACGCTACTGCCACCGCTGGTTTTCTGCAGCGGCAGGAGCGTGACAATCTGCAGGCCCCGGCAGCTAAGACACTCCCCGGCATCCGCCGGTCTATTACAGCAGATGCCGGGGACTGTCTTAGCTCCCGGGGCATGCAGATTGCCACGCTCCTGCCGCTGAAGGAAACCAGCGGTGGCAGTAGCGCGGCCATGCTGCAAATCTGCTCCTCCTCCGCAGGTCCCGGCAGTTTAAAGTTAGCCCCGGGGCCGGTCCCCACCGGCCCCATACCTTTAGTGATGCAGGCCGGCTCCTGCACGGCGAGGCCGCAGGAGCCGACCTGTTCCGATGACAGCCGGGAGCCTAATGAAGGCTCCGAGGCCTGTCATAGATATATATTACTATCGTGGCTGGTCTATGACCCTCCGCGATAGTAATGTATAGAATCTCCCATAGACGGCAACACACTTGTATTGCCGTCTATGGGACTTGCAATCAAATGATTGCAGGTTCAAGCCCCCTAGGCGGGGGATAATAAAATAGTAAAAAAAAAAAAAAACACTTAAAAAAATATAATAAAAAATAAAATAAATAAAAGTTCACCTCCTTTCCCTGAATACATATATAAGTATAACATTACTGTGAAACATACACATTAGGTATCCCTGTGTCTGAAAATGCCCGGTCTACTAATATTTTTATGTACAGTGAACGTCAAAATCAAAAGTGCTAAACCGCCGGGTTTTTCTCACCGTTTTGCCTCTGATTTAAATAAAAGGTGATCTAAGCAATAAACATTTCCCAAAATGGTATAACTAAAAAGTACACCTGGCCCATTCTAGGGAAAGGAGGGATTTAGAACTTTTATAAAAAAAATTTTTTTAATTGACTCTAGTATAAGCCGAGGGGGGCTTTTTCAGCACAAAATCTGTACTGAAAAACTCGGCCTATACTCGAGTATATACGGTTCTTATTGGTCCCATTGAGACCAACCCAACGTTGATGTACAGTATTATTATATTTATCCTCGGTGACGTTCAGTAATATTATTATTATTTATTTATTGTATGGTGCTGTCCAGTGTGATTATTATATTTATTCTTTGATGTACAATATATCTAGTCCATGGTGTTGTACAGTATTGTATTGATTTCATGCTGCTGTACAGAATTAATATTATTAAGGGGCAACTTGGTGGTTAGCACAGCAGCCTTGCAGCACTGGAGTCCTGGGTTCGAATCCCGCCAGGAACAACATCTGCAAGGATATTTCTATGTTCTCCCCGTGTTTGCCTAGATTTCCTCCCATACCCCAAAGACATACCGTTAGGGAAAAATACATATAAAGAGCTCACAATTACATTGAAAAAAAAAGAATTATTAATGTTATATTATATAACAGTATTATATTTATTCCATGGTTCTGTACAGAATTATAATTATTATTATATTCCTGGGTGATGTATGTTATTATTATTTGTTATATTTATTCCATGGTGTTGTACAGTATTTTTATTCCTTGGTGCAGTATTATTCTTACCGTATACACTCGAGTATAAGCTGAGTTTTTCAGCACAGTTTTTGTGCTGAAAAAGTCCACCTCGGTTTATATTTGAGTCATTACGGTAAAACTGTAGTTACAGACACAGGGGCTGGTGCCGGGCCGCAGCATCACCACGCTCCAGGCAGAAGTACCGGAGCCTTCTAGCAGAAGTACCGTAAGTACTTCTGTAGTTTGAAATGAACAGCATCGCCATGCTTCACGATGCTGCGGGCCCAGCACCTGCCCCAGTGCCTGTATGCCGGGTCTGTAACTACGGTAGCTGTAGTGGTCTGTAGCCATAACGGCGACTGCGAATCAGCACCTCCACTGTAACTCTTACAGTGGTAATACCGGAGTTCCTGAGCACTGGAGTTACAGTGGAGATGCCGTCTGCTGCGGGGAAGCGGCAGGCGCTGCCATGCCCCTGGAGAGAGGAGGGAAGCGGGTGCAACCGCTCTCTCAAATGCGGCCCTGAAGCGCTGAGGGAGATCCCCGGCCGCTGAAGGGGAATCCGGCGGCCAAGGTTCTCCTTCAGGTCCGCCCCTCAGTGCTCTTGCCGGGGGTTCCCCTCAGCATCTCTGTAAAGGATCCCTGGCTGCAGTGCTCTATGCAGCCTGGAAAAGAAATGACGATTTTTGCATTGTAATGCATTGCATTAGTCATCAGACCCCCTGGGGTTCAAGACCCTCTAGAAGGCCTAATAAATGCAAAAAAAAAAAAAAAAAAAAAAAAAATAATAAAGTAGAAAAAATTCAAATCACCCCCCTCCCCCTTTCCCTAGAACACATATAAAACTAATACTTTGAAACACATACACGTTAGGTATCCTTGTGTCCGAAAACACCCGCTCTACAAATCTATAAAAATATATACGGTAAACGCCATAGCTGGAAAAAAAAGTTGTCTAATTGCCCCTTCCCTGAGACTGTTTTTTTTCCCCTCCACTTGGAATTCAGTCTGACTATAGCCAGGCTAAATATAGGGTATCTGCAGTGCTCCTATTCCGCCGGGAAGGGGTTAATAGGAGCACCACAGATACCCTATGTTCAGCCAGGCTGAATTCTAAATGGGGGGGAAAAAAACCCAGTCCTCAAGCTCAGGGAAGGGGCAGACAGACGACCAAAACACCCCCTTTCCCAGCACCCAGCAACTACTGCACCCAAAAACTCCAGCCATTTTAATATTTGAAATTTTCCAGTAGCTGCTGCATCTTCCCCCCCTCCCCCTCCCCTCGGCTTACACTCGAGTCAATAAGTTTTCCCAGTTTTTTTGTGGTAAAATTAGGGGCCTCGGCTTATATTCGGGTTGGCTTATACTTGAGTATATACGGTATATTTATTCCACGGTGCTGTACAGTATTATATTTATTCCATGGTGCTGTACGGTATTATATTTATTTCATGGTGCTGTACAGTATTATATTTATTCCATGGTGTTGTACCGTATTATATTTATTCCATGGTGCTGTACAGTATTATATTTATTCCATGGTGCTGTACGGTATTATATTTATTCCATGGTGTTGTACATTATTACATTTATTCCCTGGTGCTGTACGGTATTATATTTATTTCATGGTGCTGTACGGTATTATATTTATTCCATGGTGCTGTACGTTAGTATATTTATTCCATGGTGCTGTACGGTATTATATATATTCCATGGTGCTGTACGGTATTATATTTATTCCATGGTGCTGTACGGTATTATATTTATTTCATGGTGCTGTACGGTATTATATTTATTCCATGGTGCTGTACGTTAGTATATTTATTCCATGGTGCTGTACGGTATTATATATATTCCATGGTGCTGTACGGTATTATATTTATTCCATGGTGCTGTACGGTATTATATTTATTCCGTGGTGCTGTACGGTATTATATTTATTCCCTGGTGCTGTACGGTATTATATTTATTCCGTGGTGCTGTATGGTATTATATTTATTTCATGGTGCTGTACGGTATTATATTTATTCCCTAGTGCTGTACGGTATTTATTCCCTGGTGCTGTACGGTATTATAGTGTTGAGTTTGCTTTTGTAGTTCTTACATCGGGTGACTGTCGCTGTCTGAATTAGGAATCTACTGAGTGCATGCGGCGAGGAAATAACATCAGCCACAGACCCACAGAGGCCTGATATGAGTTCCTCTCTCAGTAAGAGCAGGGGGATGGGCACATGCTTTATTTCAGGAAGTCAGGGCTTATATAGTTAACATAAGTAAGGTTTGGTCAAGGTGTTCACAGGACAGGGGCACCAGGTCTGTAAAGGCGCTCTGTCTGGTCGTAAAACTAAGGACACGTCATCTTCTTGCAGTCAAGGATATTATCGTAAGAGGGATTCCAGTTTTGTGCCTCATTTCAGTGTAATATGGCTTATGTACGCATATGATATTTAGTTTTATGCATGTAGCACAGTATATAGATTTATGTTGTTGTCTTATGTGGGTGTATGTATGTACGCAGTCTATGCGCATACTCTTTGCTTAGCTCTGGGCTCCATCCAACCCCCACCATTAGGTGTGTGAGGGGATGGGGGTCTTTTCATTTACTGTCTTTGCTAGAATCTTATGTGTTCATGTTTTGTGGCAGTCCAGCTGGTTTTTCCACCTTTTGTTTGGAGATGGGTAAGGCCTTTTATAGTGTCTATTTACCATCCCTGGCCATTGTATTGACCCTATTGAGTTGCTTATCCACCTTTGGTGCTGGACACCCCAGGGTCCATTGGTTTTAGCTAAAGGGAGTGGTCTCAAACCAGCAGGAATGGGACCACCGCCTCCCCCAGTCAGCAATGGGTTACAAGACTCCGGCATGGACATATGATTTTAGCTTCAACCCGGGACAGAAAGACATCTCCTAGCTGTGTCCAGATATTGCTGATTTTCTATTTCTGGGCCTCAAGGCAGTGGACGGCGCTCCCCAGACTGCGATCTGAACCATTTCCTTCACCGAGATCCGGCTGCAGGCGTCATCTTGTCACGTAATATCATGTTCATTTTCATACATATGTAATTATACTGCATTTAGTTTTAAATGATTCATTTATTTAATTTATTTATAACCTTCACACTATTAGATGAATCCCATGGTGCTATACAGTCATTATATACAGCACTATAGGGTTAATATCATAGTAATAATAATATGGAACACCGATAAATGAATATAATAATCTCCTGCAACATAGATTCAATATAATATTATGTAGTACAATGGAATTAATATAATACTGCTACTACTGTACGTTATCATTGAAGTTATATAATACTGTATAGCACCATAAGATTAATATAAGAAGTGCTGGACATTATTACACTAATTCCATTTTCTGATTCTTCTACATGTCTGATCTGTTATCTGGAGGGAAATTTCTGTTCTGTGATGATTCCTCCTGTCAGATAATAAATCTGTGTTGTGTGTTGTCTCCCTGATATTGGTGATGATCGGAGGAGGGGAGGTCGCAGGAGACGCGCCATGTGACCAGTGTTTGTAGCTCTTTTGCTGTTTGTTTAAAAGCTTTTTGGTAAATGCTGAAAAGTCTCAAGTAATTGTAAAAAATAGAAATAGAAAGTCCGGATGTGTTATGGTTCTGGAATTGCTGTTTATTGTTATTATGTGCGGGGTTTGCCTGTATTAATGTCTGGTGCTCCATTACATGTTATAAAACATTCTTAGGGCTCGTTCACACGGGGTGTGGGATGGCGTATTTTGGTCCTGATTTTGACGCGGGAGACGTCTGGCCAGTCCGCTTGGGGACCCCCCCGAACGGAATACTGAACGCATTAAAAAGCTGTGAGCAATGAAAGCACACGGACCCTATAAACTATAATGGGGTCTGTGTGTTTTCCCGCACGGTGTCACGAATCATGCGGAGAGAAAAGTACACAAAAAGTACACAGCCTGCACTCCCACTCGCACATACTGTCTCTTCTCTCATTCCAAAAGTATAAGACGGGTATCCTGGTCCAGTATTTAGTACAGAGGTTGTACCTGGTCCAGTATTCTAGTACAGAGGTTGTACCTGCTCCGGTATTCTAGTACAGAGGTTGTGCCTGGTCCGGTATTCTAGTACAGAGGTTGTACCTGCTCCGGTATTCTAGTACAGAGGTTGTACCTGGTCCGGTATTCTAGTACAGAGGTTGTACCTGGTCCAGTATTCTAGTACAGAGGTTGTACCTGCTCCGGTATTCTAGTACAGAGGTTGTGCCTGCTCCGGTATTCTAGTACAGAGGTTGTACCTGGTCCGGTATTCTAGTACAGAGGTTGTACCCGGTCCGGTATTCTAGTACAGAGGTTATACCTGGTCCGGTATTCTAGTACAGAGGTTGTGCCTGCTCCGGTATTCTAGTACAGAGGTTGTACCTGGTCCGGTATTCTAGTACAGAGGTTGTACCTGCTCCGGTATTCTAGTACAGAGGTTATACCTGCTCCGGTATTCTAGTACAGAGGTTGTACCTGGTCCGGGATTCTAGTACAGAGGTTGTGCCTGGTCCGGTATTCTAGTACAGAGGTTGTACCTGCTCCGGTATTCTAGTACAGAGGTTGTACTTGGTCCGGTATTCTAGTACAGAGGTTGTACCTGGTCCGGTATTCTAGTACAGAGGTTGTACCTGGTCCGGTATTCTAGTACAGAGGTTGATCCTGGTCCAGTATTCTAGTACAGAGGTTGATCCTGGTCCAGTATTCTAGTACAGAGGTTGTACTTGGTCCGGTATTCTAGTACAGAGGTTGTACCTGGTCCGGTATTCTAGTACAGAGGTTGTACCTGGTCCGGTATTCTAGTACAGAGGTTGTACCTGGTCCGGTATTCTAGTACAGAGGTTGTACCCGGTCCGGTATTCTAGTACAGAGGTTGTACCTGGTCCGGTATTCTAGTACAGAGGTTGTACCTGCTCCGGTATTCTAGTACAGAGGTTGTACCTGGTCCAGTATTCTAGTACAGAGGTTGTACCTGGTCCGGTATTCTAGTACAGAGGTTGTACCTGGTCCGGTATTCTAGTACAGAGGTTGTACCTGGTCCGGTATTCTAGTACAGAGGTTGTACCTGGTCCGGTATTCTAGTACAGAGGTTGTACCTGGTCCGGTATTCTAGTACAGAGGTTGTACCTGGTCCGGTATTCTAGTACAGAGGTTATACCTGGTCCAGTATTCTAGTACAGAGGTTGTACCCGGTCCAGTATTCTAGTACAGAGGTTGTACCTGGTCCGGTATTCTAGTACAGAGGTTGTACCTGGTCCGGTATTCTAGTACAGAGGTTGTACCTGGTCCGGTATTCTAGTACAGAGGTTGTACCTGCTCCGGTATTCTAGTACAGAGGTTGTACCTGGTCCAGTATTCTAGTACAGAGGTTGTACCTGGTCCGGTATTCTAGTACAGAGGTTGTACCTGGTCCGGTATTCTAGTACAGAGGTTGTACCTGGTCCGGTATTCTAGTACAGAGGTTGTACCTGGTCCGGTATTCTAGTACAGAGGTTGTACCTGGTCCGGTATTCTAGTACAGAGGTTGTACCTGGTCCGGTATTCTAGTACAGAGGTTGTACCTGCTCCGGTATTCTAGTACAGAGGTTGTACCTGGTCCGGTATTCTAGTACAGAGGTTGTACCTGCTCCGGTATTCTAGTACAGAGGTTGTACCCGGTCCAGTATTCTAGTACAGAGGTTATACCTGCTCTGGTATTCTAGTACAGAGGTTGTACCTGGTCCAGTATTCTAGTACAGAGGTTGTACCTGGTCCGGTATTCTAGTACAGAGGTTGTACCTGGTCCGGTATTCTAGTACAGAGGTTGATCCTGCTCCGGTATTTTTGCACTGATCTTCTGCTGTGAGTATGATACTGCTTTCCTTATTTTTAGGATGACGGGTGGGGGTATTAGAAGCAGAGTCCACACAGGCCTTGCCTCCATACACAGCTGTGGTGCCCTGATAAGGCCTCATACAGGGTCAGTGGGCCGCTCTGTGACTCTCTTATCTCTGTATACCAGCACAGACAAGGAGGAAGCCGAGCGCAGTGTCCTGACTGAGCACAGGGATATAGATTTATATATACTGTATATACTCCTGTATGTCATGTACATTTGTATGACATCTTTACTAGCAGAGCCTTATACTTGGGCACTGGGGGGGGGTCTCAGCCACGTCCCCCCCCCCCCCCCACTGTCCCCTCCAACCTGCACAGCCATGAGTCTAATGCCGCACACCTGGATTTTACATTGGTGCAGAAAAGCTGGTGACAATTTGGCCACTTTGTCCATCAAACATTTACGGCTTTGACTATGATGTAGCAGATCTGGTTTGGTTATGAGGTGACAAATCCAGCCCTGCTATGTCAGATCCAAAGCCGTGTATCCTATACATGCCATCTTTTATTGTAATGCGCTGTACCTTTATTTATGTATATTAAATCTAATATGTAATACGCTGTCATCGTGTCACCTGCAATGGGGCGTCCTGCCTGTCACTGTAAATATTGCCCATACAGTGCTGGAGCGCCCCCTTGAGGCAAAAAGTCTGGTGCTCTGGATCCGGCCCCTTTAAGGAAGGAGAACCTGGGAAATTGTCTCTAATGCCAATAAAAAATGGAAGTAATTATCTGTGCTGGAATCCAGTGGATCACATTCTTCACAATTCGGGATCTGTTCTCTTTTGTGACTTTTGATGGATTGCATGACCCAGGAGAATTTTTAGTAATATTGCAGCTTTTTATCAATTTTTTTTATTGTTATATCCAAAGAGGATATACAATGTACCTTAACACTCCTTGCATACTGGTAATGATATGTGCGATACAATAGCAGGAACACCAAGTAGGGATAGTTGTTTTTTGTGTTATATGTTCCCACAGTGAAAGACCTAGAACATTATAGTCTTCCATTGACGGAGACGCCACGTACAACCTTTATATCACTTTTTTTTTTTTTTTTTTTTTTTTTTTTTTTTTAATAGTAGCGTTCATAATTAGGCTAGGTTCACACTTGTGTTAAGGTTTCCAAAAAACGGAAACCCTGTCCGCTAAAAACCAGTTGGAAACACACATAGACTATAAAGGGGTCCTCCGTACAGTAACAAGGGACGCTCTAGTGTGAACCGACCCTAAGGGATACATATTTTTTTGATATTGCGGATTTTCGTTTCTTTTCATGGTGTTCCCTGTATAGATAAATATCATGGTTATTGTATAACTAGGGTTATAATCTATCAGCTTTGTCCAGTTTTTCAATTTTGGGGGGGTTTTTTTTAGCATTTTCGACAAAATTTTTGGATTTCTTTTAATCTGAAAAGGTTTTTTAATTCCAATTTTTTTCCCAGAAAGCCTAGAAAGTCATTGAGTTTTCAGTGTGCTGCCCATCTATTAAGACTGATAGTAGACTATGCAGGGCCTAGTAGGACGCCTAAGCCTAATACCGCTCTTCCGCCTCCCCCTCCGGCCTGCTTTATTATTTCTATCCTGCTTATTTGTCACTTTGTAAAATTTGCCTTTTTTTTTGGCCAAACAGCACCAAGACTGTGGAATGAGTCGGCACATACAACATCAGGAGCAGTGTTGCGCCCCCCAGAGGGGAAATGACCCAGGGACAATAAATGGTAAGTACATGATGGGGTCTTGTCTGTATTTATTTTGGGGTCAGAGGTCCAATTTTTTGTTTAAGGGTCTGGGGCCTGATTTTTAAGGAGTTCTGATCTGAGTTCATTCTGGGGTTTGGTCTCAGTTAATATTGGGGGTCTAATCTGGGGTATTAATGTTGAGGTGAGGTCTGGTCTGGTGTCCATATTAGTTTATGGGTTTAATTCAAAGTCTGAATGAACTTGGGGTCCGATCTTTTTAGGCGGGTCTGGGGGTCTATATTAGTCTGTGGTCTACGGGGGAAGTGTCTGATTTATTTACGGCTGTGGGCTGAGGTCTGAATTGACTGGGGCTGTAAAGGTGAATTACTGTGAAGTTACACTTATGTGACTGGTTGGGGGTAGAGTAATGGTTTCTGTTCTCCTTTTCTCCTAAGACTGTATTCCTGGGACCAGCAAATCACAGCAGAGGGACAGCCAGTCATCTGCAGAGGAGACGAGTCCCCCAGTATGGGCAGTACAGAGGGAGAAGGAGCCTGATAAT